>NC_137122.1:7476632-7744438 GCF_949319135.1 Squalius cephalus
CTGAATTATAATCAACTGGATTTTTACACAGAAAAACAGGTGGGATTTAAAACTACATGCTGCATATCATTGTAATGAATTATGAAGGAATCAGTATGCAGGTGTTACCTAGAGAGGGAATTCCAAACGAGTCGATCAAATGGAACAATTGAGACCCAGACAACATAATATTCCCCACCAAAAAAACTAAACAAAGTGAGAGAAAAGTAAGCATGATTGTAAGAATGAATTATATGATTCCAACAACTTGGACTGTACTGCAAATGCTCTCTCTCTCTCTCTCTTGTTCTGCTTGGTTGTTCATTTTGTAATGTTTAAACACTAATTTCGTCTGTGAAAGCTATCCCAGCCACAGTGAGCATTGGCTATCTCAGCCGTACAGCACTGAGGAACACTAAAGTCTGATGATTGATCAGGCTGAAAGTCTGTAAGGTTTAATGTTTTGCTCAGTCACATGTCAAGTACTTTTTCTATACTCTTGACACCTGAAAGTCTCATCAATGAACAAAACCAATGTTAATAAACTCATTAACCTAATAAATTTGTGCTTATATACTTAGCCTGCCACTTTAACAAAGTAAGTGTCGAATCAAATCATGCAGAAACACTTACTGTCACTCAGGGTGAGGCACGACAGCACAACAATTACAAAGCTGAATCCAGAAGCTACACGAGGTAAGATGCTTGTGTCATGTGCACTCTTTCTCCAGCCATATGTAAAAAGAACTAGAGGAATAGATAGAAATTAAATGTCACACAAGATAAATGATGTCCTGAGCAAGAACAGAACATATCTAAAGATGTGTTGAACTGAACAGTGTTTGTCAAACAAACAGTGTCACTTTAAGTGTCACCGGCCCACCAGTGATTTATTCATGCGTTGACTATAACAGGTTGTAGTTGCATTTGCTGACGACAGCAACAATCCTCCGTTCATTCGAGGTGACATATTCAAGGTAATGTTGAGTCCAGCAACTGCTCATGTTCTCTTTATCACATTCTGTTTACACAATGCTGTCACATTTGTGAGAATTTACAGGCAAAAACAGTTTTTTCATGCACGTCAAACCTGAGATGTTGTGCTTTTCAGCTCGGACTGGTGGAAAAAGAAAATCCATACAAAATACACTTTCAAGTGCAATTTTATAGCACTCTATCTATTCGTGTTTGTGGAAACATTTAGCTGTTGTGGAGTTACATTGATTCATCTCATCACTTGCAGTTGTATGTACAGTCATGTTTAACTTTTACACAAGTTGACACAGTTCCCTGAGGTCTTTATAAGACAGCTTCTGGTCCAATAGTGTTCAGTGCTTATCTGTGCAGCAACGACAGAACAGTTTGCTTGCTTTGCTCGAACATTTATTTTTTGACATGCTTGCAGAGAAAGTCTTCCCAAAACAAATTACTGGGTCACTTTTCATGTTTTCTGGGTTGGTAGAAGCACCGGGGACCAGATTATAGCACTTTAAACACTCTGTAGACTGGAACAATACTATGTACTCTGAGAAGTGTTGGTTTACCACTGGGGATTTTGCTGTGTACCTGTGTTGTAGTAATCATGATGACCTTGATTAGCTTGTTCAGGTGTATTTGATTAGGGTTGGAGCAAAACTCTGCAGGAAAGTACAGGGTGGGCCATTTATATGGATACACCGTAATAACATGGGAATGGTTGGTGATATTAAAGTCCTGTTTGTGGCACATTAGTATATGTGATGGTCACCACCCATCTTGAGGAGTTTGCCCCCTCACATATACTAATGTGCCACAAACAGGACTTTAATATCACCAACCATTCCCATGTTATTACGGTGTATCCATATAAATGGCCCACCCTGTAGATCTCGAGGTCCAGAGTTGAGGACGCCTGAGATTGGGCTAAAGACTGAGGCTGAAGTCAGTTGTAGTTCTTGTGTTCATCTCTCCTTCAGTGATTCTGCTTGTTAACATCAGGTGTTCATCACTAATGCCCAATCATCACTCAATTATTCACCTAATTATCTCTGTAACTTTAACACTGTAGAGTTGGACCATAAGTGATCCGAGTTGTGTTGATTGTACACTGGGGATTATAGGGGCTGTTTACACGACACCATTTTCAACTAAAAACGTTAAACTTTGAATGCATTTTGGTCATTCATTTACACGACAACGGCATTTTGGGTGGCAGAAAACTTTTTTTTTTTTTAACAGGTTTCAAAGTGCAAGCTTTTGAAAACAAAAATGTGAATCTCTGCAGACAATGACGTCATGCACATGCGTATTACATGTTCAGTCTATAGTGTTTCATCGCCATCTACTGGCCTGGCTGCAGAATACAGGTTTTTAGTCGTTTTCATGGATTCGTATGAATGGGGATCATTTTGACAATGGTGTCGTCTACACGCAGAAAACTCAAAGGAAAAACCTGTCGTGTAAACGTACCCTTACTGTGTAGAAATGGGTCAAGTACAAACTATAGAAACACAGTGTTTGAACAGGATGTGAGAACATGAGCAGGTGCTGATAAACGAACTCTCCTCCAGTATATAAAGATAACCCAGAGCTGCACAACACAATATCCAGACATTCACATTGATCTACTGAACTGGTTTGTGTCATGAGAATACACAATTTAACCATTAAACATTTTTAATAATTATTTATGTATAATTCTGTTTAAAATTCTGAGCAGAGTTCAGCACTCTTTGAGAAACAATGGCGGTCTGGACTGTCTACCTGTCTCTCGGTCTTCTCGTAGCTTTGAGTGTTTCAGGTAAGACCATTATTCCACGTTTCACATCATAACTGTTATTTTAACATGAACTATAGCACACCTGGGACTCTGTCATGACTTATCAGAATGGTCTAATATAGTATGTGCATTAAAATAAAGTTTGTTTCTTAATTATTATCATAACAGTAAGACAATAAAACAACATTTATACAATTATTTCAGCTAAAGTTATAGATTGTTATAAATGTATTTGTATTATTATTATTTTGACAACAAAAACATCAACAAATGTGTATGTTAATCCGTAGTATATTATTATTATTATTATTATTATTATTATTATTATTATTATTATTATTATTAATGGTAGTAGTAGTAATAGTAATAGTATATCAGTACCACTGCTGCTGCTACTAGCAGTTCTGTTTTAATAATGTTGTATTTCTTTCTTTTTAAGTGGAAACGAAGCCTATTGGAAATGAACGTTGTCGCGGTAAGGTTTCTCTAGTTTCTACTTCTCTTGTCAGTGTGTGTGTAAAGTACAGTCCGAAGGTCCAAAACCTGTGCATTAATCCACCTTACCCAGTCAACACGTTGATCTCACAGTGATCTCCCCATATGATTATCAATGATTATCAATGCGCGTTTCTTTTCCAAAGTTTGATGTCACCATTATGGTGATCAGTAGCCCCGTTTACATGTAGCATTGTATTCCGATTATAACCAGGTGCAAGTCCAATCAGAATGAAAATGCTCCATGTCAACACCTCAATCGGAATAAAAATGCTCAAACCGATTGAAATTTCAGTCGGATTGAAGGGGGTGGAATAAACCTTTTCATGAACCGATCAAAGGAAAGATCACACCATGTAAACGAGCTGATCCGATTACTTTGAGCGTACGTCTTTCTGCGCATGCCTGGTTTTGCGCCAGATAATTCTGTCAGCTAACATAATGCCTTCTGTTTGTGATCCGATGTGGATTCTGATCACCGTATAAGGTAGGAATATTTATACCCGATGCAAAAAAACTATGCACGCTAACCATTACCATAGTAAACATGGAAAATATGTACGCTTGAAGAAATCAGACAAATATCATAATCCTGTTTTTATTTTATCTTTCAGTAGCCTATGTCTCGGACTATCCTCTTTTTCTCTGACTGAAAATATAACTGTATCCTTCTGGGAGAGAGTGCTAAAGCTCCTCAGGTCATATTTTTGGTGGCATAATATTTGTAGAAATGAACATTCTTTCTAAATGTGATGTAAATGCGTCCTGTTACTAGGCTACCAAATAAACAGAAACAGACGCGAATAAGTTTTGTGTCCTCTTTCTTTTGTAAACGTTCACAAACGTCATAAACGGTAAACCACTTTATTTCTGTGACTAATGTGCAATTTTGACACAAATTAATTCATTATTATAAATGTATCGATTTTTATTGTAAACCTGTGGTAAAACATCTATTCTTGGGTTTTAAAATTCAATTAAACAACAAAAATGCCAGCAAACAGTCGCTCTTGTTTTGCGATCGATCAGGCTGTTTCCAGTGATTTCTTTCTGATCAGTTTTCTGATAAAACTTCCTTTTTTTCTTCTTTTTTTTTTTTTTTTTTTTTTTACAATAATGATGGCCTATATTTAATTATATGCTATAATGAGTGTGATATGAGTATGAGAATGAAAAACTGATGCAAATAGGCTACAAAACAAGACAATAATTAACAAAGAACAATAGCCTACACAATACAATAAAATGCCACGTTTATGGCTCGCACTGGCCCGACAGTGGAAACCCGTCTGATGCCTACAACTAAACGCGACAATTAAGTGATGCACCATCTTGACAGGATTGAAAACGTGGAAATAATGAGCTTCCAGATCCGTCAGACAAGCTGTGTGCGCATGTCAGAAAATGACTTCGATTGAAAGCGTCAGCACATGTAAACACCAGATCGGTTTAGATAACATCCCATGTAAACAGTCAACCGGAATCCGTCAATCAGAACGATCTCAATCAGAATAGCAAAAAAGTGTGCATGTAAACGGGGCTAGTGTTTGCTTTAGTTGGGCAGTTTGAGGCTTGTTGTATTAATGGCTGCTGGAGTGTGTTATGGCAGGAACAATAAGAGAAAATGTGATCAGATGATGCCATCTACTTGATGATGACGATAACTATAAAATCATCATGTAGTGCTCTGATCAGGTGATCTCTTCTAGACCTTCATATGTGTTATATTTTTCATATAATTGATTATATTAATATTTCAACAGAATGGCGTTCAACAGTATTTAAATAAAAAAAAAATCTATACATTTCAAATGTTTTTCATTGAGACACACTCAAAATTCAAGAATCAGCACATGAATCTCAATAACGGTGACATGCTTTATGATGCAATGTATTTTGGGAGCCACTGATGAGTTTTGTAAGATGCACCCAGAATGCATTGCGGTATGAACCATGTCACCATTATTGAGATTCACATGCTCATTCTTCATTCATGTCAGTGGCAGATGTTACTTAGTGGCAGAGGTTAGTTAGTGGCAGAGGTTCATTAGTGGTTAATTAGTGGCAGAGGTTAGTTAGTGGTTAATTAGTGGCAGAGGTTAGTTAGTGGTTAATTAGTGGCAGAAGTTAGTTAGTGGCAGAGGTTAATTAGTGGCAGAGGTTAGTTAGTGGCAGAGGTTAATTAGTGGCAGATGTTAATTAGTGGTTAATTAGTGGCAGAGGTTAGTTAGTGGTTAATTAGTGGCAGAGGTTAGTTAGTAATTAATTAGTGGCAGATATTAGGTAGTGGTTAGTTAGTGGCAGAGGCTAGTTAGTGGTTAGTTAGTGGCAGAGGTTAGGTAGTGGTTAGTTAGTGGCAGAGGTTAGTTAGTGGTTAGTTAGTGGCAGATGTTAGGTAGTGGTTAGTTAGTGGCAGAGGTTAGTTAGTGGTTAGTTAGTGGCAGAGGTTAGTTAGTGGTTAGTTAGTGGCAGAGGTTAGGTAGTGGTTAGTTAGTGGCAGAGATTAGGTAGTGGTTAGTTAGTGGCAGAGGCTAGTTAGTGGTTAGTTAGTGGCAGAGGTTAGTTAGTGGTTAGTTAGTGGCAGATGTTAGGTAGTGGTTAGTTAGTGGCAGAAGTAAGTCAGTGGTTAGTTAGTGGCAGAGTTAGTTGTCACAACATACAAGAAAGGTTGACATGGAGCAGATAAATCTCTAACCTCCGGAGTATCACCCGATTTAATCAAACGGTGAATGGAGGAGTGTCTGCTGGAGAAAAGAGAATGAGAGATCGTAAAACAAAAAGAACCAACATGGGCTCCGATTCTTAGAGATGGGGGGAACTGAGGGATTATATATGTTGTACCTATAGTGTACCTTTAAATGAAAGTTATTTAATTGCATAAATGGTCATTAATGAAAAAAAATTAAATAAATAAAAAATAAAACTTCCATTTAACAGTCTGTATGGACGGGTGGTCTGCCTTTGGATGCAGATGCTTCAAGTTTTTCTTTAACCTTCAAACATGGATTGATGCAGAGGTATGATACATTCAGCTTCTAATATTGCCAATATGACATAAAAATCATATAAGTATATTCTTGGTTAAATACAACTTAAGCTCTGTAAACATCTGTGCCACCTGTTAATTATTTACCTGTTAATTAACTTGTTCCTCAGTTTAAAAACAAAATATGTCCACAGTAAAGAAATTACAGTGGAGTTCTGGGGGCGAACATACATCACTGTGATGAGAATACAGACACAACACATTTCATGTTGTCATGAGAGGATCACTAAATATATTGTAAACTTGATATATGTGAAGTTATATCTAATCTATATGTACCATATAACAAGAACCTTTTATAGAAAAGTAGTCTAACCTCTAAAGACAGAATATGGCAAAAATAAACTACATGAGTAAAAATGATTTCAATGTTAATTAAAGGTATGTCAGATTTTGGAATATTCATTTAAAGCTATACATTAACTTTATACATTTCTGTTTGCTCATTTCTCTACAGAAATTGTGTTTGGACTTGGATGGGAACCTTGCTTCTGCACACAGCGTAGAGGAGTACGTTTTTATACAGAGGTTGATTAGATTTGAAGCTTCGAGCGCAACTCGTGCCTGGATCGGAGGTCATGATGCTGTTCAAGTATGCAAATATTATTTTGATTATATTGATTTCGATTTTTTTTGCTACTGCACAGCAAAATCCCCAGTGTTACGCCAACACTTCTAAGTAAGGAATAATGTACATTCAGCCGGTTGTTCTATTTATATGAACCAGACTATTAATAACCAGACTGACTTTATTTCTGTCGGACGTCAGCAGAAGTTCTCATGATGGTGATCAGTGTTTGCTAGTTGGGCAGTTTGTGTTACAAACCGTTCTGAGACACGAGGGTAGAGGATCCAAATGCAGCTTTTATTAAAGGGGTTATCCAGAATCGTAATCCAACAAGCAGAGGGTCAAGCACAGGAAGACAGTCCAAACAAACAAACAAACAAACAAAACAAAACAGGCAGGGGTCAGAGGCACAAGAGTAATCCACAGGACAGGCAAGAAAAAAAAAAAAAAAAACAGGGAAAACGCTCAGAAGTGCAGTGCAACAACATACAAAACTTTGCAGTGAGTGATGGGGTGAACCAGGCTTATATGGGGTGAACTAAACAAGATAATGAGATACAGGTGAATGTGATAATGAGTGCTGATGAGCCCAGGCAGAGAATGATGGGAGATGTAGTCTGTGAGTGAACATGAGAGTCTGGTGTGGAGTGCCCTCTGGTGGCTCTCAAGGGCACTCCAGCTGGTGACCGTTACAGTTTGACTCTTGGCTTTTCATGTGAGTCTGTGGTCTTTGTTATAGCGTTTACTAAAACATCATTTGTTGCCAGAAACAAAAACAATCAGGTGATAAAGTTTTCACCATCTTGAAGTAGAATAAGTCACTAACCCTATTAGAGACCAGATAAGGTTATTTGTTATTAATAGAGTATTTTCTCTGACAATACTTACTTGCCACAGATCAAACATTCTAAATTTAGATTTTTTTTTATTTTTTTATTTAATTATGGGGAAACACATCCACATTTGAATTTCATTGTTACTAAAACCAACAATTAACTTAAAAAGCAAAGAGTCAAACTGCAAACTAAAGCAAACATGTATCACCATAATGGTGATTAAACATGTTTGTACACTGTTGCAATAAAAACAAACAAACAAACAAATAAATAAATAAATAAAAGTCTGGTTAGTAATAAGTGAAGCTGGTAATGCTGTTTGTGGAGTTGTTTAATCCTCCTCTGCTGAGATCTTCACAGATTTAATGTCTTCTTTTCTCTTCAGCTGATTTCATCTAAGACTGTCTGAGGTCAGTTGTAGTTCTTGTGTTTCTCTTTCCTTCAGTGATTCTGCTTGTTAACAGCAGGTGTTCATCACTAATGCTCAATCATCATTAGTAACTAAATCACAAACATAACCGGAAGCAGGAAATGAAACTATGGGAAAGATCCATTTAACTATGAAAAGAACCATCAGCTTATCATTTTCACCTCATTAAATGTATACTTGCATGGCCTTTACAGCGGAAACATTTCGATGGTTCCATGAGTCTCAATCGATTTCTTCGCCGTTGAATGAAGAAAAGTTGGTGAACTTGAGTGGTTTGTTTGACTCTGTTCTGGTTGAAGGTTTTCTCTCTCTCCATGAGCACATGGCTGAGCACATGCAGATTGTGACCTGTCGGCCCTGGGCGGGGGAGGCCACTCAGGCAACCAAGGGGTGAGGAAGTCGGAAGAGTTGATGGTTGCCCATTCAGTGATGGTAAAGTTGCAGTTTTCTTCTGAGTTGGATCGAAGAAAATACAGTCTGACTCTGTTGGGAGAGTGAAGACATAGCAGACTGTGGTCACGGCCCATGGTGGGGTGGGGCGTCCCCACAGACATCAACCTGAAGAAGCAGCAGTGAAGGCCAGAAGAAGAGAGAGCAGGGTCACTGTGGATTTGTCTCTAATTAAGCCTGAGAAAAGCCCCACCTCTCTGGGTTTGCTTGACCAATGAGAAGGGTGGAATTTCCAAGCGGGAAGATTCCTCTGTGGTTGATTTATGAATCTTTGTTCTAAGTGTGCTCATTTGCATGTGCAGCTGGATTGGTTTCTGATGAAGAAAAAATGGTTTCTGATGTTGCACAGCTATCGGCATATCATGTACACAATCATTTCGATCTTCAAAGTACCAATTTACAGAGACCAAACATGGTATAGGTGAGGTTGCATTGACCGTTGTTTCTATCATAAAATACACATTATAAAAAAAATTATAAAAAAAATAAAGAATTAAAAGACACTACACAAGACAGTAAATCATTCACACAATGTTCTGGGATGCATGTTCATTTATAGATCAGTTTGTCTATAAATGAATGCAGCAAAGTCTGTTTTGAGGTCTGAAGACAGAAACAAAGTCTGTTTCTGTCTTCCCTATGGTCTCTGTCTTGATACACATGACCACATTTTTAACAGCAATAAAACCAACTTATCTGATCGTAGTCATGGTAACCAAGACCCTTCTTGCCCTTGTTGGGGGAATGGGACCATAGATCCCACAGTGAGTTTGAAAGATTATTTGTTACATATAACAAATAATTGTGTCTGACTTGTCTCAGTCGTTACACTCTGATTATAGCTCTATACAGATGGTAATTGTATTTCATGTTGACGTCTGTAAAAATGAATTTGCATGGCATTATTCCAAGCATGTGCCATTTTATTAACAGCAGACAATCATGCAACCGACCGCGTGATCAGCGCACGCTCCCACAAAACTCAAATTCATTTTTACATACGTCAACATGAGAAACAATTACCATTTGAATAGGGCTTCAGAGTTACTGTAAAAATGAATTTGCATGTCACCTCAGTGATGAAACTCATGCATTCAGATGATGATTTGGAGGAGCGAGTTTTGTGATCCACGAACCCAGGAACGCACTGCTCATGTGGTCAGTCACATGATTGTCTGCTTTAAATAAAATGTCATATGCTTGGAATAATACGGATAAATTCATATTTAATTTAATAATATAAAAATGATGTCCTATTTATTATGTGATTATTTAAATCTCTTTCCAAACTGGAAGCTAGACACGCTTGAAATGGTTTTCAAACCATTTTTATCTCAAAATGATGGATGACATTTTTAAAATATTAAAATAAGTTAATGCAGCCTCTTATTTACATGAGGTAAATAAAGCTGCTTGGTTTATATTTTTAATGTATATTTATATATTTAATGTAAATAGCCTAATTCTAATAGCCTACATTTTAAAATTGTATTGCTGTAACGGCCCAAAGTTTACTTTTTTTTTTTTTTTTTCCTCCTGTCGCTGAGGTGGAGCGGTGATGGAATATTGTTCTTGTAAATACTTCCCAGCATTTCCGTAAATAAAAAGTGTAGAACTTTAAAATGCATGCAAATATGTGAAGTGCAGCAGTTATGGTGTTACGCAGTGCTCAAAAATGATTCAAACAGTGAATTTCGAAATTATCTCATCTTGTAAACTCAGAGATGTGGATTCGGACGGCAATTAAATCCTCACATGACCTTAACGTTTGTCAATAAACAGTAGGTAATTCAGCCAGGGATTTTTACGCGGATGATGGGAGAAAAACCCTGACATTCTGGATTCTGACAGCAATAAAATCACTGACTTACCCCTGTAAATGTTGAAAATACCTCACAACCCCATGAGAAACATTTGCTGTCCGAATACGGCTTAAGACTGTGTAGAGTGGGACCATATGTGCTCTGAGTAGAGATGATTTAACACTGGGGATGTTACTGTGTGGGCATTTACAGTTATATTTACATTAAAACTTTTTTTTTTTCAAAATGCATAAAGATAGATGTGCTTTTAAAATGTTTTGAATAGTTAGTTTAGGGCCTTGAGATGGGCGCCACTCACCATGATGATGCCATACTCGAGAGAAACGATTGTGAAACTTGATATGAAATAGATGGCTGATAGAGTTAATTGAGCAATTTAGCCCTGTCTTAAATATTCTTCACATATGCTTCACTGATAACCTGTTTGTGAAATAATTTCTGTTTAGATTTCTGACATTTTTAAAGTGGAGATGGGGTTAGGGTTCATGAGGAATCTTCTTTTAGATGAATAAAGATACAATGAAGCTAATAAACACAATGTCTTTTTTCTCTTCTGTTCACAGGAGGGAGTTTGGCTCTGGAGTGATGGAACCAAAATGAACTTTGAATACTGGTCTACTCACGAGCCCGATGATGACTGGTACAATGAGCGCTGCCTTGAGCTGAAATTTACAAGTAAGTGCTTTTAATGTTCACAAACAAACATTATTTAGTTTTTCATAATATAAAAATGATAAAAACAAAATTTTTTTCTTTCTTGCAACAGATGGCTACTGGGATGATGACGTATGTACTGTAAAGAAGCCGTTTGTGTGTGTGAACTGAACCAGCATGTGGAAAATCAATAGAAGAAACAAGCACCTTTAACTCATTTACTTTCCTTTAGAAATGTTCAATGGAGATAATAAATGTGTTTTAAAAAAAGGTTAATTTAGGTTGTTTGATTGTTTTTTTGTGAATGCTAAGTTAATTGACACCTGTTAAACACCATTTTTTTAATATATAATTTGGGTATCACTCCACAGTCTCTCTTTTGGCATCCTAAAATGGCACCAACAGTAAAAAAAAAATGTGAAAAACAAAATTAATAAACAGGTTTTGTGGCTCAGATAAGGTCCAGTTCTGGTTTATTTCTTTGCTCTTGGCTGACATGTGGCATTGCTATGGCCTGCTTGTGGCCCAGATCTGGCAAACAGGAGCGGTCCGCCCAAGTGCCGTCATTCAACACTGCATGAGGGCCAGATCATCTTTCCACAAGTGCCAGATGTGGGCCGGATCTGGGACGTCACAATGTTTCAATGTGGGGAGGAACTAAAAATAGAGCCATTAACCTGAAACCTGCTCTAAAGTCAATGGCATAGTATTATTTTTGTTATTTAAAGAGTGTGTTAGTAATGTGCGCCTGTAGGTGGCTCCACAACACATGTACACTCTGCTTATTACACACACACACACTGCTTATTACACACACAGGGCAGCACACAGACATGACAAATATTAAAAATAAAAGATTATTATTGTGTATATATTCAACACACTGTTAACAGTTTCAGTTTCAGAGTGAAAGTACAGTTTATCCCAGGTTAATAATTGCATTACTTTCACAGTTATTACACAGTTATTCGTGAAAAATAAAAAAAATAAAAATAAAATGGAGGGTTAATAACTTTAGGAGAGGTACATTTATGATTTCTTCCTTCTGTTGAACACAAAAGGAGATATTTTGAAGAATGTTGGTAAGCAGACAATCAATGGACTGAAGTCAGTGGGGTCCATCAACGGTTTGGTTTACGACATTCTTCAAAATATATATATATATATATTTTAACTAACTAACTTTAACTAACTAACCCAAAATCTCTAAATTACCTCCAGTACCTAGGTAACAACCTAAACTGCTGATGTAAATACAGCTAAAAAAAAAAAAAAAACATTGATAAAAGCAGCCTTATTAATTATGTATGCCCAAGTGCATGATGACAACACCAGTACCAGAAAAGTTGAGTAGGCTTTACTTAATTTTATAATGTTGATATTTACACTTTAATTTCTACAAGTACTAATATATAATTCACTTTTTCATAGAATTTTTTTTTTTTTTTCTGAAGTATTTACTTCACAACAGAATCATTTTCACCAGTGTTTTTGATGAATGTTCTTTAAATATTAAGAATCACTAACTTTCTGACTCAATAAAAACGGCTTTGGATGATACATAGAGAATTCCCCTGAGTTTGAATAACAGTCCAAATGACAATGGTGTATGGCTTTCTCCGATTAGACAAGTTATGCAGTGAACATTGATGACACACAGATTAAGTGCTGGAAGTCATGTCTCCCTCCACTGGAGTCATGAGATTTGTGGGATTGACCTCGGAACACACAGACCCCTTCTGATTGGCTGACATGCCTCTTGTGTATGAGTACACTTATTATACAATATCCAGCAGAAAAACTCAGTTTGCTGTATGGGCTACCTGATCACATTACTACAGTAAACGCAGGAAAATACTGATCAGCATGTGAAGAAATAATCAACTTTTAACAACTTAACTATATGAACCAAAGAGGGCAGAGGTGATGGTCTGTTGTGATGTTGGTCTATTAATGATTTTTAATGTTTTTCCATTGGGGCTTATATAAGATGGATTGAGGTTAATAAATCTGCATTGTATATTATTGTTAGATGACAACAGATCAATTTGATGAAACTAAAAGACAATCTTCTATATGAGCAGTAACCAGCAAAATAATAGAAACAGTCTACTGAAAAACTAGTGGTTCTGATGAACTGCACAACTGAACACTTTTCAAGCAGAAAGGTTTTTTCTTTTTCGTTTTCATATTTGATGAGCTTGAAGACAATAGAAAGCATTCTCTGAACATGTATTATTATCTGACAGCACTCACACACACATAATAAACATAACACACACTAAATTCAGACACTTTACAAAAGGATTTGTATGTTTTTACAAACTGGTTTGTAAACATTACAAAAATATATTTGGCACAGCATTCTGCACCTTCAGTGTATGACTACATACAGTACATTATCAAAATAAAGCCAAACACAAACATAAGCAGATCCATTTTCAGTTGAAAAATCATTAAAAGAGTCATTAAAAGTAAAAACAGTCTGTGCATAAAAGCTGATGCCTAATACTGATGCAATAGCCAAAAAACATCTTCAACTCCCTCATATTGAACTAAATACTCAAAGATGAATATTCAACACATTTACAAAAGCGCTGTACCGAAATCTGACTGTTTGTGAAATTTTTGTTGTTGTTTATAACAAGCTTAATACTGCCATGATTAACTTTTGAAATGATTCAACGACCAATATAAAATTATCCAAGCAATTTGCAACAGAATGCAACACATTTTGAAGTCTTTATTCTGGTTTAGTTGGTTTTTACAGACGGAGAGAGCATCAGAGTGCAGGAGAAATGTGGAAGAGTCCGTGTCTCGATCACTGTGTCTGTCAAACAGCAGAATCAGGCGCTGACAGATCCTTCATTTCTCGAGTCTCTGCTGGTTCTGTGTTCTGTGTTTAAAACAAGACATTGTTATTTGGCAACTACACATCTGAACTGTGAGGATGACAAACCTTGCAGATCAGTTTATATCACACATAATTAATGTATTACCATGAGTTGACGGCTGTGTCTTTGATGTGTGTTTCTTTGATTGTGTGTAAATCTGTATCAGCAAAGACAATTACAGATTTAACATTGATATACACAGCTGAATGTACTGTAACATACATAGGTCTACATGAGAGCTGTGTTGAGTAAAAATCTGAACTTACTTAGTTGTAACAACCTTCCCTATATGACAGGAGACATTAGAGAGAGAAAGTTGTTTAAAATGTTAATAATAATTATTAAGGGAAAATCAGAATCACAGGAAGTAAATCAGTCTCTGTAAGGAGTATGTGAATGTTTGTCTCATTTTACCAGCATTGAACCTCCTTCATTTCAATAACTGTTTGCATATGTTACAAATTAGCATTATGGATACTGGCAAATAAACCAGTGAACCACCAGCCCTGTTCACTGTCATATTAGGATACACTCTTAAAAATACAGGTTATTTACTGTTATTGAAGCTCCAGTGAAGAAACTTTAACATCCAAGGAATATTTCCATAGTTTAAAGGTTCTTTATAGTGGAAAAGGTTTCTTTAGATTAAAAAAAAAAAAAAAAAACTTAACTCACACTAAAGGCCTATTTACACCACTACACGCATTTTTACTGACTGGAAAGCTATCCGATTTGTTAAAACGGTTCCATTTACACTTGGCCACATAAATGTGTCTCTGCAAAATCAATACAAATTTGATCTTCAGTTCCCGCGCTATATGCAAAATTAGTGTGTTTTGTGTTTACACTATATGCATAATTCTGTTTGAAAACAGTTGAAAACATAAAACAGTTTGGAGTTATGATCCATTACGTATAGGCTACGTTTTATCACTGTAGCGCCACCATCAGGCCGATCGGGGCGAGCCTTGGTGACGTTGTAGATGCTGTGAGAACTACCAGCCCTAAAAGTTTCAAGTCTCTATGACTTATAGTTTGGTCAGCCTGATCACTTTTAGGGGAGAATGCTGATCCTTGGAAATTTTAGCATTTACAATTGGGTTTCAGTGCCTTACGCTTGAACTCCTAATAATAATAAATAAAAAATATATTTTTAAAAAGATACTTACAGTAAGCATGCATTAGTAAAATGAGCCAATACAAGGCAAAAACACATTCAGAGGGGAAGACAATGACTCTCAGATCCTTCAAGACGCGCTCACCGTTTCCTAAGAATTAAAATGATAGAATAACATTGAAGAGAAAGGAAGATACACGGGACATTTGAAAGCAAAACGATAAAGCACATTTTAGTAGTTTCTATAATGTTGTGTTCGGTTCATTTTCAGCGTGTTTTTTTTTTTTTAATTAGTAAAACTGTGATGTTTAAAGATTTCTATAATGTAATGTAATATAACATTTTAGATATGTACTTACGTGCTTTCAGGATCAGTTCTGCTGTCAGTGTAACAGAGCTCAACAAAACCAGACCAACTGCTCCAAACATGTACATGATGAAATTACAGAGATGCACTATAACACACACACACACACACACACACACACACACACACACACACACAAATAGTTGCATTAATTAAACTGATATCTTGTCATTGCAATATTATAGAGCATAAATACAATAAAGTTTATATATATACAGTGGGGAGAACAAGTATTTGATACACTGCCGATTTTGCAGGTTTTCCTACTTACAAAGCATGTAGAGGTCTCTAATTTTTATCATAGGTACACTTCAATTGTGAGAGACGGAATCTAAAACAAAAATCCAGAAAATCACATTGTATGATTTTTAAATAATTCATTTGCATTTTATTGCATTATTAATCACCTACCAACCAGTAAGAATTCCGGCTCTCACAGACCTGTTAGTTTTTCTTTAAGAAGCCCTCCTGTTCTCCACTCATTACCTGTATTAATTGCACCTGTTTGAACTCGTTACCTGTATAAAAGACACCTGTCCACACACTCAATCAAACAGACTCCAACCTCTCCACAATGGCCAAGACCAGAGAGCTTTGTAAGGACATCAGGGATAAAATTGTAGACCTGAACAAGGCTGGGATGGGCTACAGGACAATAGGCAAGCAGCTTGGTGAGAAGGCAACAACTGTTGGCGCAATTATTAGAAAATGGAAGAAGTTCAAGATGATGGTCAATCTCCCTCGGTCTGGGGCACCATGCAAGATCTCACCTCGTGGGGCATCAATGATCATGAGGAAGGTGAGGGATCAGCCCAGAACTACACGGCAGGACCTGGTCAATGACCTGAAGAGAGCTGGGACCACAGTCTCAAAGAAAACCATTAGTAACACACTACGCCGTCATGGATTAAAATCCTGCAGCGCACGCAAGGTCCCCCTGCTCAAGCCAGCGCATGTCCAGGCCCGTCTGAAGTTTGCCAATGACCATCTGGATGATTCAGAGGAGGAATGGGAGAAGGTCATGTGGTCTGATGAGATAAAAATAGAGCTTTTTGGTCTAAACTCCACTCGCCGTGTTTGGAGGAAGAAGAAGGATGAGTACAACCCCAAGAACACCATCCCAACCGTGAAGCATGGAGGTGGAAACATCATTTTTTGGGGATGCTTTTCTGCAAAGGGGACAGGACGACTGCACCGTATTGAGGGGAGGATGGATGGGGCCATGTATCGGCCAAAATCCCTGCAGTGTGTGCAAACCTGGTCAAGAACTACAGGAAACGTATGATCTTCTGGATTTTTGTTTTAGATTCCATCACTCACAGTTGAAGTGTACCTATGATAAAAATGACAGACTTCTACATGCTTTGTAAGTGGGAAAACCTGCTAAACCAGCAGTGTATCAAATACTTGTTCTCCCCACTATATATATATATATATATATATATATATAATGTAAACTTTATTGTATGGATGCTAATTTGGATTATTTAATTTTTAATTAGGTTTCTTATTAAAATTCAGCAGTGAGTAATTACGTGTATTTGATCCTTGTTGGTTTGTCTCAGTCTGTTGTTGTCTCTGGATTTCTGAATGTTCTGACTCTGTGTTAAAACAAAACTGAAATCTGATTCAAAAGCCAAAAGGATGCGAAGAGAATATGGATTTATCCTGGGATCATAATATCTAATCTAGTAATAAAAAAATACAGACAACAACATGGTTTTATTGACTAATTTACTGAAAGGCCTACAAATCAATCAACCAATCAGACAGTCAGTCAATCAATCAATCAATCAATCAATCAATCAATCAATCAATCAATCAAAAGGTCTAGTAAAGGGAGAGAATACCCAGTGTTGGGCAGTAACTGATTATTCAGTATGAATAATGTTTTCATATTCCAAAAAATAAGCACTTGAAAATACATTTAAATGTTAGAATACTCATAATCAGAATACACAATGGCAGTAAATTCAATATTGATTGATTCTCCCTAATTATTATTATTATTATTATTATTATTATTTTATAATATAGTTTGTTGCTTTTACGTTCAAGAAATACTCAGAACATGGAGAAGCCATACAGCATATATGGCAACTGGATTTACAGAAATCATTTAACTTTTAAGGAAAAGTGTGTGAAAAAGTGATGCTGATAACTGAATAACAGCCTTATATACTAAACTGTTTTATGTTTTTTCACATTTCAGTTTTTTTTTTTTTTTTTACATTCAATGCCCTATAATGAAATGTGTAATTATTGTATTGTAATTATTGTAATGTATTAAAAATAACCAAAAACTGAAGTGTCACATTGGCATTAGTATTCAGTGCTGAGGTGAAGCACATTTGCCAGTGAGTGATTACAGTCTCTGGTCTTTTGGAATATAATAAGATGAGCTTTGCACGCATGGATTTCTGTAAAGCTTGTCATTATAAAGTGGACATACGGCCCAGTCTAAGGTCCTGAGTTATCTGGATCAGGTTATTTATTTATTTATTTATTGCTTTCAGCTTTCCTTCTGCCCTAACTAGTTCTCTAGTCCCTGTCGATTACAGTATAAACAGCTTCACTGCATGATGAAATTAAATGATGAAACCTCGGCGTTGGGTTGGTGTTGTACAGATGATGAACAGTGTCTAGTTTATTCATGAGATGACTCTTGGAATCGAGGTTCATCAGACACTGAATCTTGTTTCCCACTGTCAAAGAGTCCTTTGGGTGTCATTTTACAAATTTCAAGCATGTGTTATTCACTGAGGAGAGGCTTCTGTACAGCCACTTTGCCATAAAGCTCAGATCAGTGAATGTTGTAGAGATGGTTGGTTTCTGTATCTCAGTTAATTAATAATAATATGGCTTGGCAAATGATACGTTCGGATAACATCTTCCTCTGGCATTCCAAGTAAATGAACACGAGTGGAGAAAATTCTCTTCCGTCTTTCACACGCTCTCTGTACAGTAACTATCACAGCATGTCAAGCACTAACTAGGTTTGTGGCATTAAATAAATAATGGTGCAAATACCAGTAAATTGACTAGAGGGTTTTGTGCTGGCGTAAGCTGTTAGTAAATCTGACCCCGTGTGTCAATGTGATATTTCAGTTTTTTTTCTTATTAATACATTTTCAAAATTAAATAACAAATATGTTCTTGCTTTTTAATTATGGTATATGGAGTGTTTTAGCATAAGGCTGCAACAACAAAATGTGAAAAAAAAAGAAGGAATCTGAATAGTTTCAGACATCACAGTTCAGTCTCACAGTGCAGTAAGAAATTAAAAACAATGTGCAGTTTACCAAGCACATAGTCTAAAGGGTATGTCTGCTTTATATAACTTTTTTTTTCCTATAATAATATGAATAATGATTTAGACATTTTTATTGCATTAGTTTGCATATATAAGACATAAACATCACAGTAATGTAATTTCTACTTCTTAGCGCCATATTTTATGTGGTTTTATAATTACAGTGTGGGGTAAAAAAGGACACTGTTGTATGTCAGCGATGTGTAATACCTGTCATGATGTTTTCATACAAAGCAATCATCTTCAGAACTTGCATAAATACAATGACCCAGATCCATCCCAAATACTCTGTAGATTAAATAAAGCACTTCTGATCAGCACATCTCTTACAAAACAATGATTTTAGTGTATTATAAATGTAAACCTTACAAAAAAATTTTGTCCTTGCATAAAAGCAGACACATTTGTGACTTACCACATCAAATCTACTTACAAATATTTTTTGTTATATTAACAATATAACAATATAATATATTAGTTTTTTTTTTTTTAGACGAAAATTTTTAATTATTTAAACATAAAATAAAGCAGCGTACCTTTCTCCCTTTCCAATATGGTTAGATAAACATAAATTACAAGGAAGATATCTAGGAGTGGTATTGTTATCATCCAGAATGATGTTATCCGTCTTTGGTGGAGACCTGTGAATGAAAAGATGAATTCATCAGCTTTTACAGGTCACATAAATCACAAACAAATCTGAGAAGAGTCGTCATAAAATCAAATTTGTTTGTTGTTTTACCTTGTAATATTAATAAAAAAAAGTCATAACTGTCACCGTTATGTTCTGCTAGTTTTCATTCGTCACGTGTTCTCATTTGCTGCCACTCATCAGTTACCATGGAAACTAACAGTAATCATCATCACAGTTGTTCGTTATTTTGTCATGTATTTAAGTTCCTCCTTGTTCACTCTTCAGTTGTCTGGTATTGTTTGTGTTAGCACGCTGTTTCATATGTTGGCTGTTTATTCGAAGTATCATATTAAATCTTATGTTATTGTATGAGCGTCTTCATCTTCTATGGAACTAAGCTTTACAATACCTTCTCATGATAGGATTCACTTGACGTCCATGACGTACTGTATGCAAGGCCAATCATTCAGTTAAGCCACTCACTATCAGATGTGCCTCCATTCAGTTACACACTAATCACACTAAAGTCCCTCAATTTTTGTAATTTTTATTTTTTTAGATTTTTTTTTGTCAATAGCAACTCCTGTTTCATGCAGACTTTAAATTAGGATTTAGCAAATAAATTAAGCATTTATTTTTATATAAGCAGTGCATTTCTATTCATGCAGTATCAAAATCACAAATTCACACATACAGGAATATTATTATAGGATTTACTCTTTCGAACATATACAACAATGATAAGAATGTGTTTCAGCATGTACTTACATTTGAATTCTGCTTGGAGACAAGGCAAAGCCAGCATGAAGAGCAACAGTAGTGGTGGAACAGATTCCACAATTAAAGATCCTAAAATAAGAGAATACGTCTATTATTTTCCCATTAAAAAAGAAAAGTCAATAACATGTAGCTAAAATACATAGGATTGCTCTGAAGATCTTAAACATAAATGTTAAATTACTGAAATAAGAGTCTAGTGGTTTTCTTATGGAGCTCTAAATGACTTAATTCAGTTTTCACATTCATGTCAGCATGTATTTCTACAAGCTGTTCTATGTCGAGCTGAAATTGGCTGAATTATAATCAACTGGATTTTTACACAGAAAAACAGGTGGAATTTAAAACTGCATGCTGCATATCATTGTAATGAATTATGAAGGAATCAGTATGCAGGTGTTACCTAGAGAGGGAATTCCAAATGAGTCGATCAAATGGAACAATTGAGACCCAGACAAGATAATATTCCCCACCAAAAAAACTAAACAAAGTGAGAGAAAAGTAAGCATGATTGTAAGAATGAATTATATACACACTCTCTCTCTCTCTCTCTCTCTCTCTCTCTCTCTCTCTCTCTCTCTCTCTCTCGTTCATTTTGTAATGTTTAAACACTAATTTCGTCTGTGAAAGCTTTCCCAACCACAGTGAGCATTGGCTATCTCAGTCGTACAGTACTGAGGAACACTAAAGTCTGATGATTGATCGGGCTGAATGTCTGTAAGGTTTAATGTTTGGCTCAGTCACATGTCAAGTACTTTTTCTATTCTCTTGACACCTGAAAGTCTCATCAATGAACAAAACCAATGTTAATAAACTCATTAACCTAATTAATCTGTGCTTATATATACTTAGCCTCCCACTTTAACAAAGTAAGTGTCGAATCAAATCATGCAGAAACACTTACTGTTACTCAGGCAACTGAGACACGACAGCACAACAATTACAAAGCTGAATCCAGAAGCTACACGAGGTAAGATGCTTGTGTCATGTGCACTCTTTCTCCAGCCATATGTAAAAAGAACTAGATGAATAGATAGAAATTAAACGTCACACAAGATAAATGATGTCCCGAGCAAGAACAGAACATAATCTAAAGAACAGTGCAGTGTTTGCCAAACAAACAGACTTTAAGTGTCACCGGCCCACCAGTGGGCCCACAAACATTACATATTTAAAACAGTAACATCCTATACTAAACCTAAACTAATATTGACAAACTATATCATTTGAAAGCTTACAATCTCTAGTTTTCATATTTTGTTGTCTGATTTTCAAAATACATTACAGAGGATCAGTAATTTATCAATTTGCAACAATAATATTTTCATACTCCTAAGCTATTTGGAAACCTACTCCAAACCACATATGGAAATGGAGGCGCCCTTATATGATCAGAAATGGAGTCTGGTTGTCATATTGTGAAAAAGTTTGGTACTGCGCCCAAAAAAATATTACTGAAAGCTAATTTTTTGAGATATCTAAAATTTGGAACACAATTTGTTTCCGATTTTGGCTTTGATTTTCTTGCAGTTTTAGAGTTCAACATGTTTTGAAAATATATATTTAAAAAAATATATGAATAATAATTTACATTGGGGGAGGGGCGGGCATTTAAGGGGTTAAATTAAGCCATATTGACTTAATCTGTATCAAAGAAAGTGAAGGTCACCTAATGTACATCATTTTAGTATTTTTGGGTATTTTAGAAAAGGCTACAGTACATGCAGTAAAGTATAAACTATAATAAGGTGTAGTTTTATTATTTTGTAATGAACAATATTTCGAACATTCCACATTTAAATGTTTCTACTTTCTGACAGATTTCACTGTAATGGATATTCTGACAAATCACACGTGTCTTTGTAAACAGCAGAAAAAAAAAAAGAAAGTATTCCTGGGATACTAGACACTGTCTGTATTTTAATCATTTTTAGTATTCAGGTTTGGACGACGGGATTTTAGAAAAAGAGAGGGAGGGGTGAGATTTAATGGCTGAATTCTGGCCAAGTCTATTGAAGTTAAAGCAAAACAGGTAATATTTCATAAAGCACTTTTAATGTCAGAATAATCAGCATGATCTCTGATGTGAAACATTAAGGATTTACTCACCTGAATAAACAACGACTGTGAAAACAGTCAATTCACTTGTTATTCTGAAAAACCTGATCCACGGGCCTCTGCCCCGAGGTGCGGGCTTCTCCGGATGGGTGGCGTGGAACTGATCGAGCAGGTTAGGATCAAGTATATCGTCTCTGGGTACCCATGAGCATTCCTTGGGGCCGTATCCCTCCAAGTCCACGAGGGACTCCATTAGACCACCATGGCGCCGGGAGTCCAAGATGGCGTGTACCTGGTAAGTGGCACCCTCTTCTAGGATGAGGGGAGGGGGAGGTTTCACCGCTGCGCCAGGCACTGTGGAAACAGAAACAGAGGGATGATCAGGCTTCAGCAAGGAGAGTCCTAATGGTAAGCACGGTGTTAGCGTCTTGATGCAAACAACACCGGACAAAGAGTAAGAATGAGGCTTAAATGCCGGGGGTGATTATAGTACTGATGATGTGCAAGTGTGTGATGTGCAGGTGTGTGATCAGTACTCAGGAGAGGGAGTGCGCTGTGATTGTGTGAGGGTGGAGCCTGGCGTGGCTGTGACAATTGTCATGCTATGTTTTTTTGTTGCCATCAATTTGCATTTACTGATCCCCTTAACAAAATAATAATAATAAATAACTTTAAATTCTAACATACCTTGGAGATACTTTAAATAAGACAAAGCCCAAATCAACATAACAGGTCTCAGAATATACAGAGCAGAGCAAGTGACGGTCTCATGGAGAAATCCTGGAACAGAATATTAATTGACAGGTATTAAACAATTTCGATCAAATAAAACAATTTAAGTCCCATCACAAAAAAAATGCAATTTTGTACAAAATTACAAAAAAGACTAATAAAATCTGCCACATGCTTTATAGTGCTATACTGTATACTCCTAAACTCACCTTCAGTGAGACCCCAGAGGAGGAAGGCGAAGAACATACAGACATTTGGAAAAAAGACCAGAGAAAGCTGAAGATTCCAGATTGTTCTGCTGTTGACTGGAGAGGAGATAAACAGTTAAATGAGCAAAACACTGTGACAGTTAATCCCAAGATTAATGCAGTTAATTAATACAGTTTTATTAATACAAGATTAATACAATTAATACGAATAATAATTCAGATTGATATTAATACAAGATTAATACAGTTAATCACAAGAAATAAAAAGGTTTTCCTTCCAAACACACCTGTGTTTTTTGATCTGCAGTAGATCAGACAGCAGAGCAGAAGTACAGCTCCAAATCCAGCAACAAAACAGAAAAACAACACAGTTATGTGCCAAGAAGAGAAACCTGTGAAACACAGACATCCGTCATGACATTTACAACTGCACTCACTGTAAAATCAAACAAGTTAAGCTAACTCATTTCATTTGAGGACACTGATTACCTCAATTCAATTGAGTTTATAAAAAAACAATAGTTATGAGTACTCTGAACTTATTTTAATCGAGTGCACTAAAACAAGGATATTTCTTAATGCACAATTAAACGTCAAATACTTTATATAAAACTTCACTATATTGAGTAAAAAAGTGCAATTTCAAACTTTAAAAGAACTCAGAGCATTTGCAGTTACTGCTAGCTCACAATATCACACACAAAGTCAAATCAAATCCAATAAGTTAAGCTAACTCATAACATTTAAGGAGACATGTAAGATCCATTATTGTGACAATCAGATTTTAAAAATTCGAAGGTATCAAACTGACTCACACAGACATCAAGAATCAGCATATGAATCTCAACAGTGGTGACCATTCAAAATTGATTCATGCCGCAATGCATGCTGGGAGCCACGGATAAGTTTTGTGTTATGCTAGTACCCAGAATGCAATTGCAGCATGAATCCTTCTTTAATGGTCACTATTGTTGAGATTCATATGCTGATTCTTGATGTCTGTGTGAGTCTTTATGGATGAAAATATTTTGTGCACACACTGTTAGGAAAATCCTTCATATTATCTGATGGTCACAACATTTATGCTGTAGAATCACGATGTTGCCGATTTTATCAGAGATTAGACACTGAATGAGATCTGTGAATCAGGTCACTACATGATGATTGTCATCATCAATACTTAACCATAAACACCTGATCTTATTTTATCTTGACTTTTGTGCTATAACAGAAGTGTTTTATAAACACACAGTTACAGTAGACAGAGAAAATCCAATAATCTTGCTGGGATCTAGAAATGCTCTATAACTCATTCAGTTTGAGTTCTGTTTCAGTCATTGTGTCCACATAACATTCAGTAATATTTGAATGCAGAACTCTATTTTATTTAGTAAATGTAGCTGTTAGGTTTTATGGCATTGCGATCTCATGCTAATTTAGCTGTTAAATTAAATCTGACACCAAGTGTACAAAAATGTAGATACTTTTAGATACTAAAAGTTGATATTTGTAGATACTAATCCAAGTGTAAATATAGCTAAAATACCATATAGTTTACAATAGCCTTTGAAGAAGGTTGGTGTTAACAGACTGCATTATTTATTTGCCATGTTTTGTCGACTCACCCAGTTGCTCCAGCTCTACAGTTGCACTGGCTGAAAGTACTCCAGCAAACACTTCACACATGTAAACTCCTTTATCCTCAGTTCTGACACTCTTCAGTCTGAGAGAGAAGTTTCCTTTGGGGATTTCATCAGTGAAGAACTCAACTCTGTCTGTGTATCGCTCATCTGATGAATCTGGAAAAGCTTCATTGTTTTGATAGAGCAGAAACGGAATATCTTCATCTGTTCTTTTCCATGAAACCTCCTCAATGTGTTCAGGATTGATGTGAGAGTCTACAGAGCAGTTCAGAATGACATCCTCACCCACATATGCAGATGTGGAGCGACTCGATCCTGATACCAGCAGACTCTCTGAAGGAATAATGGTTTAAACATAAAATACATAAATTGAAATTTTCACCACAATTCAAGTGTCTCTCACTCACCAACAGCTTTTATTTGAACCACAGTGTCATTAGACTCCAGCTGACTGTAAACTTTACACGTGTAATTTCCCTCATCTTCAGCTGTCAGATCATCCAGACGAAGGGAGAAGTTTCCATGTTGAATCTGATCAGTAAGGAAATGAGCTCTATCCTGATAATCCTGCAGCTGGACCTCTGCTCGACTCTCACCATCTTGAAACAGATGAACTAAAGTCTCTGAGTCTGTTCTTCTCCATTCCACCTCCAGATCCTCCATTGGTAAAGGTTCATCAACATAACAGGGCAGAATCACTGAAGATCCCAGAGGAGCAGCTAGAGGATCTGGTGGACTGTGCACAGTGAAGCCTAGAAATAATAGAGAAACTGATAGCTTTAATAAATGAGAAAGAAAAACTCGAAAGCTATTTTCGCGTATCAACGTAAAGTGATCATACGTACCATCAGCGAATACCAGGAGTATTGCTATAACAATAAACATAATGTAGATTACAAACACAAAAAAAAAGAGCTATAAAAAAATAATATTTGTATCATGACCATAAGAGTTCTTGTCCGCAGTCTTTCACACGAGGCCACGTCTAAACTTCCGCTTTCGCTTTTAGCTTACTTTCGCTTTCTTAAATTATGCGCGCCAGATTCAAGGACAAGCGTCACTTTCAGTTGGCTCTTTATCAGTTTCTGTTGATATACTTGAACAATAACAACTAGCAGACACAGCGAAGTTCCTCTTGTTGTTTCTGTATATCCAGGTTTCAAATTTAGACGTCAATATTTTACAAACATTTAGAAACTTGGTAGGGGTGGATTAGTGTAATGTGGGACACTGACTAAAACGGGACACCTAAAGTTATCTCTTAACATTAAAATTTAAATCCGTTCAATAAAACAATGTTCTAAATTGTTTGTGATGTATGTATTTGTACATCAAATGTTGCAATATTATTGTTAAAATGTGTTAAGAATATTTTCTATTTAAAGCAATCTTTGTCGTCCCACTTTAGAAAAGGTTGTTTCAAAAGTGGGACAGCATGTTTTGTCTAATGTGGGACAGTCTAAAGGCCTGTTCACACCGGGACGAATTTCGCGCGCGATATTCGCAGACGTTTAACGCCTCGTGACTAAACAAAGGGCGGCAATGTGAGTGTGCACACCGACGCGAAAAACGCCACTCGTAAAAGCGTCATTTTTTAAAAAACGCCTCGGGTTCATTTTTTTGGTTTGACGCGCTGCGTCAAAAACTATCCGACCAATGAGATTGGCGCTTTTGCTCACATGTCTGGAGCTTCTGAAGTTACAGTAAAACACAACTTGGGGGCGCTCAAACACAAAACGGTCTTGCCGAGCACACATACGTAACGGCGAAGAAGATATACGCCAAGTAGCGTCTACACTGCCGGGAAGAGATAAGACGAGGAAGATGCAAGTCCATATGAATGTAGAGCTGCTGGTCTCGTTAGTGTCGGAACATAAAGAACTATATGACAAACGTGACAGCGACTACAAAAACTGTTTTCTTTGTATGATTTTGACAAGTGCGTAAATACTTGCTCTCTTCTTCAAGCGAGTGACAAGCGAGTGTCAGAAGCGTAAAGCGTAAAGCCACCTTGTGTACCGGGGTATTTCTGATTTACATTAAGCGCCATCTAATGTCAGGGAATGAATCTGCATGTTCACTCGGCTCATCGTCAGCGAAAATCGCTTGGGTGTGAACACAAAAAACGCGTTGAAAAACGCTGGCGAATAACACGCGCCGATATTCGTCCCGGTGTGTACAGCCCTTAAAATAGGAAAATGTGCATTAAGAAAGTTAAATGCCATACATGTATTTTTGATAAAATGTTGGGCTTATAATGCAGCAATATTATTTTTTTTAAGATCAGGTTCAAAACTTTGGACTAAGGGACAATGGCATACTGGAGTAGCAAGGGCTGCTTATTTTTTGTCATGAAGTTTTTTTTTTTTTTTTTGCATTACAATTTGCTTAATGCATGCTTTTGAAAATACATGTCCTAAACTCCATGTGAAGAGTAGCCTATAGAAGCTAACAAGTTAATAACAGTTTTTAAGACATTTCATGTTCCAAAGTTTAATTTATTTTAATATTTGACTTCCATTGCATGGTTATTATTGTTGCTGACAAAAATCTGAAATATTTGTAATAAATCCTTTAAATAGTATACAATTTCTGTGTTATATATTTGTAATTAGAACATAGGCTAGTTTTTTTTTTCTTTTTTAGCCAAACTGATAAAGACAGCAAACACAAAGTGTCTATCCCACATTAGAAAATCCATAATTAACTGCTTAGAGCTGAATATTTGTAGCATTTTATCCCTTTTTTTTAAATAAAACAATTTTAATAATTTGGTATTTGTTTTGCTAAAATAGCAGCTGACACTTTTCTTAAAAGTTACTTTACAAGTAATGTCTGTTATAACATGAGCTGTTCATCACAATCTCTTCGTCAAAACTCATGTAATGTATTTCTTTTTTTTTTTCAGCATTATGAGATTGTTTGAACCTTGTGTAGTTTTTTTTAATTTTTTATCGACGGTGGGTGGCAGCATAAACACAGTTACCCTTCAGTCTCTTTAGTGTAAATAGCTATTATTTACACTGAGAAAAAAAGTTCGCATTCCTCATTTAAGGTCCTCTCATGACCGCGTCAGAGTGAGTTTAACTACTGATCTGAGGTCTGTGCTTGTATTTGTCCTCAAATGGTGAATTTCTGATTTTGCGCAGTGATGTTTGTGATGACAGTCCATCTGGTTGTATATGTTTTGTGGTTCTAGACACTTTAAAGCTGATTATTTAATTGTTGTTGTTTTTCCCCTTCATAGAGGGCAGAGTAATCTCAAAAAATAAGTTGTCTCAAGAGCAGTGTCCCAGATAGCAACATTGTTTCGGCCCAGATCCGGCCCACATCTGGCACATGTGGAAAGATGATCTGGCCCACATGCAGCGTGGAATGACGACCCTTGGGCGGACCGCTCCTGTTTGCCAGATCTGGGCCACAAGCAGGCCATAGCAATGCCACATGTCAGCCAAGAGCAAAGAAATAAACCTGAACTGGACCTTATCTGAGCCACAAAGTCTGTGTATATTAAATATGGAGTCACCTCAGCCTTAATAAGCCTGTTAACAAGCAGAATCACTGAAGGAAAGAAGAGAACAGAAAAAGAGACGAGCAGAAACACAAGAACTGCAACTGACTTCAGACACAGCCTTAGATGAAATCAACTGAAGAGAAAAGAAGACATTAAATCTCTATAATAATATTGCTGTCTATATAATAATATTGCTGGATCTCATGCTGTACGAAGCTTGTTACCACATGTCGCAGTGATAACAAGCTTTCATATTGTTGGACCCTACTGTGTGTATTCTTCATAACGTTGATTTTCTGTTTTGCATGCAAGATGGTGTCGTGGATTTTTTTCTCTCAAACCTATTTACCTGGCTCTATCTTTTGGGTCTCGTTCCTGACGTCCCCACTCTATAGATCACCTGCTATTCTGACTCGTTTTCCCTAAACCTAACTATCTGGGGAGTCTGCACTCGACACCCACCTGATCTTAATATCTCTGGCGTCTGCACTCGACACCAATACCTTAAACTCTCTGGCGTCTGCTCTCGACACCAATACCTTTACTCTCTGCTCTTGCGTCTTCAGTCGACAACTGGCCGAGTTTCTAACTAACTTGCTTCCCTAAACTAGCTTCCTGCGCAGGAATAAATCGACAAACAGACCTGCAAGTGTCCTTTAAATGCTTTAATCACGGCCAGGAGATCTTCCCGAGCAGTTCTCAGGAAATCTCTCCCAAGAAGCAAGGCCGGAGGATCTCAGACAAATTCCATTGAGAATCCCACCGAAAAACACATATACAACAGTTTTTATAGAATCAAATAAACAAATAAGACTAACATGTCACCTTCAATATGATTGGTTCAATTGGTTCAAAAGCCCCAACCTTTTCCCTCTGTCACTGGCATAAGCAAACTCTGATTTTCTGATTACTTATCACAAGGTTTTTGTGAACTAGTCATGTCTAGTTTCAGTTCCCCTTTCTGTTATTAATACCCACAGACACATACACTCATATTCACAAGTTTTTCCCCAAAGAGTTTGGACACATTAAAAGTATATGAATGTTATTCCTGCAAGAAAAACAAATGTTAGTTGATTAATTAAAGTTGATTAATTAAAATCCACCACAATGGCAACAAAATCCTATGATGCAAAAAATGGCATAGTATTATTTTTGTTATTTAAAGAGTTTGTTAGTAATGTGCGCCTATAGGTGGCTCCACAGCGCATGTACACTTTGCTTATTGCACAGACACACACACACACACACACTGCTTATTACACAGGGCAGCACACAGACATGACAAATATTACAAATAAAAGATTATTATTGTGTATAAAGATATGGAAGACAGCAAGCCTTTCTCAGAGATCATCTTTGCTCCAGCCATGCATTCCTTACAATCCCACATACAGACATTTGTGTCCCTTTTTTGGAAAATCTCCTTTTTTCATAAACTATTTCAGACTTTCCTCTTTAAAAAAAAAATCATGTTTAATTAGCTGTTTAATTATTTGTGAAACGTACTAGTAATTAGTCATTTCCGAATAAAATAAACAAAAATGTTTTAAAGTAATTTCTACACATTTTTTTTTCAGGGTAATGTTAGCAAATTCAAAAGTTGTGTTGCTCTTAAACTCGATGCATCAAAACTTGTGATTGACATATTCAACACACTGTTAACAGTTTCACAGTGAAATTACAGTTTATCCCAGGTTAATAATTGCATTACTTTCACAGTTATTACTCGTGAAAAAATAAAAATAAAATGGAGGGTTAATAACTTCAGGAGAGCTACATTTATGATTTCTTCCTTCTGTTGAACACAAAAGGAGATATTTTGAAGAATGTTGGTAACCAGACAATCAATGGACTGAAGTCAATGGGGTCCATCAACGGTTTGGTTTACGACATTCTTCAAAATATCTTTATTTTAACTAACTGACTTTAACTAACTAACCCAAAATCTCTAAATTACATCCAGATGTAACAACCTAAACTGCTTATGTAAATACAGCTAAAAAAAAAAAAAAAAAAAAACATTGATAAAAGCAGCCTTATTAATTATGTATGCCCAAGTGCTTGATAAGAACACAAGAAAAGTTGAGTAGGCTTTACTTAATTGTATAATGTTGATATTTACACATTAATTTCTACAAGTATAATTTACTTTTTCATATAATTTTTTTTTTTTTTTTTTTTTCCTGAAGTATTTACTTCACAACATAATCATTTTATCAGTGTATTTGATGAATGTTCTCGTAATGTTGGCAGAAAAACATCTTTGAATGTACTTTAAATATTAAGAATCACTAACTTTCTGACTCAATAAAAACGGCTTTGGATGATACATAACGTTTTTTGAATAACAGTCCAAATGACAATGGTGTATGACTTTCTCAGATTAAAAAAGACAAGTTATGCAGTGAACATTGATGACACACAGATTAAGTGTTGGAAGTCATTTCTCCCTCCACTGGAGTCATGAGATTTGTGGGATTTGACCTCGGAACACACAGACCCCTTCTGATTGGCTGACATACATCTTGTGTAACATGAGTACACTTATTATATAATATCCAGTAGAAAAACTCAGTTTGCTGTTTGGGACGCAGATTTCCACAGGTTTGACTCTTTACATGTTCATTTATTTGCTATTTCACTGTTATTCAAACTTATGAATTTAAGTTTCTGTTTCATGGGACACTGTGGGAATGTTAGTTATATTGGATTATTTCCAGAACAGAGAGAGTCTTGGTTAGACAGAATGTAAGTTTTGTGTCATGTTTTATGTCTCACACAGGTTATGGGTGAATCAAGTTTTTTTCTTGGTTTAATGCACTAAGAAAACACTTTTACTGCAATGTAGGCTATTTCTTCAGACTGTATAAATAGCCAACATCTGCAATTGCAAATTGCAGCAATAGAAGCTGCATGTGGATTGTGACTATAATAGCTACAGTATAATAGTAATATCTGATTCACAAACACAATCTTTTGATCAACTGATTCTTTTAAATCAATCTAACCAGTTCACAAAGAAGTGTAAATGATTCTTCTCATTAATTATGGGTCTGATCAAAATCTAAATCTCAAGAGAAGCAAACCGGACAATGTGAAATAGATTTCCATATTCAATATTTTAATTAATTGTAATTTATTCCTGTGATCAAAGCTGAATTTTCAGCATCATTACTCTACAATGTCACATGATCCTTCAGAAATCACTATGATGATTTGATGCTTCAGAAACACGTATGATTACCAGTGTTGAAAACATTGTGCTGTTTAATGTTTTTGTGGATTTTCAGGATTCTTTGAATATAAAGAACAACATTTTTTTTAGATTTATATGACTATATATTAAAGTCTTTACTGTGACTTTTGATCAATTTAATGTGTTTAGTAACTTCTTTAAAAAAACACTTAACGATCTTCAACTTTTAAATGGTAGTGAAAACATGTACTGCACGGTTTATTGAATGATCCTCAAATCAAGCAGCTTGTTGAAGAGAGGTGTGATTACTTTAGTAAACCATCAGACTTTCAATTTTCACTTGGCCAACAATGAATAGATGCAAAAATCCCATTGGTCCCATAAATGAGCACATCTAGGGACCCGGATACCTTAGAGACTTGGAAGTGGGCTTCTTTGATTTGGGCCAGTAAGTAAACCAGAACACTTAAGCTTCAGAAAATGTGAAAGTATAAGCTTTCACTGAGGTTTCTCAGTCTGTGTCAATTAAGTATTTAACATTTTACATGCTAGTCAAGATAGAATTTACTTTTTCAGACGCTCATATTGCTTTCTACAAGATTATATATATATATATATATATATATATATATATATATATATATATATATATATATATATATATAGGCGGAAGTAAAGATTATCACCACTGCAAAGAGACTGTTTTAAGGAAACAAACACTTTTACAAATGAATTTTCAACAACAGTCCCAATGTGCCAATCCTGAAGCTGCTCTGTGGTGCAGTTTCTACTTAGGGAAAGTAGTTCTTCTCAGTAACGTAGACGCTCAGTCTTCTTGGTCACTCTGTCTGGTTCAACCAGGTCATATTAATCGAGCAGGGTTTACCCACTATCACAAAAAGCAATCAGGGTGTCTAATTTTAGAAATTTCTTTTGCACTTGGAGCTGAGTTGAAGTTGGGTGTCTCATCAAAATGCTCTGATTGTCTGAGCTTGACTCTCCACCTGCAGTAAGCTGTATCCGAGCTGTCATTAATATCTGTCTGACTGTCTCCGCTGGCTCCTGCCTTACTCGTGTAGCCATGTAATATCACTATAATAAGTGTGCAACAGGGGAGATGTGCTAGAAATGTGCTTTTTAAATGTGTGACTGGCATTTGGTGCGACTGGTGTTTGAGGTCCCTTTGGAATCTTATGTAAAAATCATTCATTTATTTATTTTAATTGTTTTTATTGTTATTTTTGGAATATGGAGGTCAGTGTAGGCATGTTATCAATTTGTTTATAATCTGCTCTTATAAGATTTGGAAAACTCATGAATTCAAACTAATGCTTCTGCTTTATGCATGGTGGTGTTTTTTTATATGGTCTGGAGTCTCTGAAACCACAAACAGAACATGACTTGTTTTGATGGCTAAAACTCATTTTGATCTCCTTATGATTGTATTTATCAGCCTTGAAGACACCATGATGGGTATTCACCTCAGAACTACTTTGCCGATTCTGGCTTTTTTGTTCTTCCAACCGGCAGCGGGGCAAGATGAACTGATCATCTCCACTGACAAAGGCAAGGTCAGAGGACTGAGGCTTCCTGTGCCAAGAGGTTCAGGGCACTTGGGGGCCTTCCTTGGGATCCCTTACGCCAAGCCTCCATTGGACCTGCTTCGATTCAAACGACCAGAGCCCGCTGAAGTGTGGAATGGGATACGAGATGCCACCCAGTACTCCAATTCCTGCTTCCAGGAAAAGGATTCATTGTACCCAGGATTCATTGGAGCTGAGATGTGGAATCCCAACACCGAAATTAGTGAAGACTGTCTGTACCTCAATGTCTGGACTCCCTCAATCGAATCTCAGAACCGAACCAAACCCTTAGTCCCAGTTATGGTGTGGATCTATGGTGGAGGTTTTTCCACAGGTACTGCCTCCCTGGATGTGTACGATGGCCGTGTCCTCAGCCACTCGCAACAAGTAGTGGTGGTGTCTATGAACTATAGGGTAGGAGCATTGGGTTTCCTATCTCTACCTGAAAGTGAGAGCATTAAAGGTAATGCTGGTCTATTTGACCAGCGCCTGGCTCTAAACTGGGTGTCAAAAAACATTGCTGCTTTTGGGGGCGATCCATCCTCCGTAACCTTGTTTGGTATGAGTGCAGGTGCTGGCTCTGTGGGACACCATTTGCTTTCGCAGGGCAGCCATGGCCTCTTCACCCGTGCAATTCTCCAGAGTGGCAGTCCCAATGCCGTGTGGGCGGCCGTGAAGCCAGATCAGGCCTGGAACCATTCTTTGACTCTGGCTCAGCTTCTGAACTGCCCACTTGGATCATCTGTTGATGAAACGGAGGCTTGCTTAAGAGCAGTTGAACCTGAGAAGATTGTCAGCCTTCAATTCGATGTCATTTCTGATCCCATGATTATAAGTGTGCCCTTTCCGCCAACAGTGGATGGAGAATTTCTCGTAGACATGCCTAGTGTCTTAATCCAGTCAGGACGTTTTCTGAAGACAGAAGTTCTTTTGGGATTGAGCAAAGATGAAGGGACATATTTCCTTGTATATGGTGCACCTGGATTTGGCATCTATAACCAGAGTCTTATCAATCGAGACCAGTTCCTCACAGGTGTATCCTTGGCCCTTCCTGGTTCAAGTGACATAGCCAGAGAGGCGGCTGCTTTCCAGTATACTGATTGGACAGATGAGCAGAGCCAGCCAAAAACCAGAGATGCCCTTGGCTGGATGGTGGGCGACTACTATTTATCATGCCCCATGCTGGATTTTGCCCGTAGGTATGTTGAGAATGGTGGCAGTGCCCGGTTGTTCCTCTTTAACCATCGCTCCAGCTTCAACCCCTGGCCTCAATGGATGGGTGTACTGCATGGGGATGAGACCCCATTTGTTTTTGGGATTCCTCTGAATCAGACTTTAGGATTCTCCAAGGAGGAGGAGGCCATGAGCAGGAGGATAATGGAGCATTGGAGCAACTTTGCTCGAAGTGGGTGAGTGTAAATCTGACACACAATCTACTGCATGAGCTTGTGTTCTATCCTAATTCACAGTGTTAAATCTGTATTTATTTACTCACTCTCAAAACACATATGCCTTTCTTTCCTCCATGCACTGTCAGAAAAAAAAAGTGGGAAAATTGTTCCTTTTAATGGTACAATGTCATGAGAGCAGTGCCCTTAATTGGACAAGTTTGTGCCTTACCTACCCCTAAAATATGGCACATAATGTGTGTATGTACCTTTTAGAGGTAAATAAGGTACAAAAATGTCCCATTAAGGGTTCTATCCATGTGACAATTGTACAATAGTACACATTTTCTGATAGTGTGGAAGATAAAAGGAAACTGTTTTTCTGTCTTGCCACTGTAGCGGCTGTCAAATCTCATTTGTTCTCTCATACTGTACCAACACAACACGCCAAGTTTGAGCTCAATAATGTCAAACATCATTGGCTATTGCATGCCTATATCAATTAGGCCTGAATGTTACTTAGAACATTGTCAGTGAATAACAACATGCATTTAGTCTTTACTCTGTTTAACATAAAAACCCTCATGTGACTTGTAGCATCATATGTCTTGTGATGTACAAAATGTGGAGTACCCTTCAGGGTGTTCTATTCGTCCCTTTTGAAGCATCTGACATGATCTTTTCTCTGTCACTGTTTGGAGATAAATCAGTGCAAGAATTCTGCCTTAAAAAAGAATGTTGTAAATTTTCATTCTTGACCAAACTATTCTTTTAATACTGAGAATATCATACTCAAATTTGTGTTTACAAGACAATTTCTTGGAATGTCTTGACAATTTATTTATTTATTCTATTTATTCTCAATTATATCAATTTATTCTATACAATTTATATATTTTAAAAAAATATTTGTATATATTTAATATAAACGGTTAGGAAATTGTTCATATTTATCTCTCAGAAAAGTATAAACCAGTGCAGATTTGGAGAAGTTTAATCTGTAAAAGCTTCCCAGACAGCAACATAGTGTCGGCCCAGATCCGGGTCACATCTGGTACATGTGGCTTTCACCCATACCTGATGTTGGCTGAATCTGGGCCGACACTCTGTTGCTGTCTAGGTTTCATCTGCTCACACTTTTTTCAGTTGATGTGTAAAAACTAAACAGATCTTGGTGTTGCTGGCAGGCCAGTGTTGATTTGCATCCTCATTTGTTTGGCATAAATTATGGAGAGGCAAAAACAGCCTTTATTGTGGCTGTGATCAAGTTTAGTTTCTTTCAATTAACACTCCATACTCTTCTCGTCGGAGGGGAATGACACTATGCCAATATATCAATAAACATGATCAGTAAACAAGATCACAATGGGACACGCTGACATTAATCTTTTCCTGAAATTGGCAGATTCGGTTATGAAAAGTATCAGGCAATTTGTTAAATGTCTTGTTTTGAAGACTTTGCTTTTCTGGGATTCTGCATTAAGATTCAAAGCCTCTGGTTTTAAAGGACTACAAGGCGTTCTTTACAAGAGTGCGAAAAACGTCATTGAGTAATTGCATTGAATTATTTTTCTTTCTTTTTTGGCTTCAGTTGTTTTGGATTAGAAATGTATTGATGTTACTCGGTACCATCCATAACCTGACCTTTCGGTTGATTTCCTGGCTTGATGTTTCAGGGATCCTAACATCAGGGATGTTTCAGGGAGTGTCGAGGGAGCAGAATGGCCGCCATTCAAGCTGGAACATCAGGAGTACGTCACGCTTAACATCGGCCTGTCGCAAACACTCCGGATGCTTAGAGCCCAGCAGTGCAAGTTCTGGGACAGTCTCCTGCCAAAACTGCAGTATTGCAGTAACAGGTGAGAGTCACCGAATGAGAAAATCCGTCCACACACACCACATAAACAGAGAAAATCACCACATGCTCACTTGTGTTTGTCTCTTAAGCTTTGGCCAGCACATGTGTCTTGAGTGAAACTGTCTTGTGTCCAGCTTAATGCGGGACTGGAGGTGTTCCCACCATCATGTCCATGACCTTGGCATTGCATGCTTCACTGATAAAGTGTATACCTTGAATGTAATGGAAGTTGCTTTGAATAAAAGCATCTACCAAATGCAAAAATGTATTTGTAAATAAATACTGTGCTTTTGGATCACTGGAAAAATTTGGGATGGGAGAAAAAAAAATCAAATTGTGTTCTCTCTCAAAACTTGTGCATTCCCTTGCGAAGATATTTGCGTTTCCTCGCAAAAACTGATGTTAGCTCAGACAAACTCTTCCTGTTTAATGTCCCGCTGGCAGTGTTTCAGAGATTCGTACGTTAACAATGGAGCCTTTCATAGTGTTTGAACTTGGACTCAAATATAAAGAAAAGCAGTCAGTGCTTGGTTCAAGGAGTTCTGTAAAGTTGGCAATATATTCACAGATTTCAACTTCCTGGATCAATAACTTGTGAGCTAAATGTTGCTGAAACACAAATGAAAACTATTTACAATCATAGTAACGTAGACAACAAGCTAATTTTCCTCAAAACATGCTGTAGAATATTGATCTCTATTATTGAAATTTATTGAAAATATTTCTGGTACAGGATATACAATCCTCTATTCCAGACTCTAAAAACACAAACAAATATATATATACATATAAATATTATGAATTATATATATTATATATTTAAACAGCTTTTGGCACACTTGTAAAGCTTGGGCTGTCGTCACAGCTGTCATTACTGGTTAAAGAAATAATATAGACTGATGCTTTTAATTCGCTTTTTGGAGGTCTTTGCAAGGTGACCCTCAATAGTGTCCAGAGTGAGTCTCTATTCTGAACTATTTCTTTTAACTATAGCACTAGTGCTTGAAAGTAAGGGAGCCTGAATATAGTAACATTTTAATAGCATTTTCAGTAGCACTGAATGCTCTGTGAAAATAACATTAGTAATTAATGCAAAGTGAATTATAGCATTTCCATTTAGCTTTTTTTTTTTATTTATTTTTTTATAAATTATCAAGGTTGAGGAATTTGCAAAATGCAACATGACAAGTTTTTGTAAATATATGACAAAATGCACCTTATAATTATGTACAAATTGTGCACAAATCACATGGATCAAGGAAAGAACTTGGGGGTTATTTTTGACTCATCTATCTTATTTGATCGACAGATAAAGACGGTAGTTCGTAATTGCCTCTACTATTTAAAAGCAATAGCCAAATCAAAATCAATTCTCTCAGCCAGCGACCTGGAGAAAGTTGTCCACGCTTATATTTTTCCCTGTCTAGATTATTGTAGTGCACTTTATGTTGGGACCTGTCAAACATGTGTTGCTCACCTGCAGCTGGTACAAAATATGCCTCAAGGTTGTTAATTAATTTTCTGATATATCTTTTTAAAGCACCTCATGGAATGGCGCCAGCTGAGTTTATTAAGCCCTACAGTTCAGGCGTAAGACTAAGATCATCAAACAAGTGTCTTCTAACTATTCCTCTTGCGCGTCTTAAATTGAAGGGTGATCGTGCTTTCTCTGTCGCTGGTCCTAGATTGTGGAATAATCTGCCATTGGATGCTAGAACGTCCTTGACTCTTAATGTTTTTAAGGATCGCTTAAAATCTAATCTGTACTCTTTGGCATTTTAGTACATTAGTACATAGATGTTTTTATGTTTTCTCTTATTGTTTTTATTGCAATGTACAGCACTCTGGATCTACGGTGTAGCCTGTAAGGTGCTATATAATCAAACAAACAAACAAACACACACACACACACACACACACACACGCACAAACTTAAATCATGACTGCTGAATGTTTGTCTGGTCTAAATGACTTATCATTATCAGTATAATATATTCTCTCTCTCTCTCTCTCTCTCTCTCTCTCTCTCTCTCTCTCTCTCTGCAGTAGTGAGTAATGGTGAAGTGGAAGTCTCAGTTCTACCGCTGGCTTTCTTACACGCTGGACTGGAAGAATCAATCTAACAACTATGCCTCTGCCTGCTTCGGAAAACTTTAGCTTTATACTGTACTTTATACTGTAGGATAAATATGTTTGCATCTCCTTTCTAATCATTTCTTTTACACCCTGTTTAGTCACACGCTCATAAGAGATGTGCTGTTTATTATCCATAAGAAGCAATCTAGCATATGGTATAATCATGAATGGAGTTGTTTGTCTCTCTATGGTCTCCTTTCTTTTCTATATTGACTTTTGATTCTATTTGTTGGTTTCAGCCTATGCCCTGCACTTGCTATATAATCTATGGCACGAGCACAATAAAGCTGACTATTGAATGAACTACACTTCTGTGTGTGTGCCATTCTTGGTCCCCAGATCTGGTGTTCTTCTCTGCTCTTCATTGATCATTTCATATATAGAAGATAGATCCTAAAGGCAACATGTAAAGATAGAATAATATTGGTGCAAGAATCGAACCTTGAGGTCCCCCTGTCCCCCAAAGAAGAAGTGATCTGGATGAACCTCGTCCCCTGTGCTGACAGAGTAAGACATACCAGAGAGATATGATTTAAACCACTCAGGCACATTTCCCTTAAGACCAACCCAGTGTTCCAGATGGTCAATCATTATATCATGATCCACAATATCAAAGGCCGAGTAAAATCAGAAGAGCATTTTCACCATTGTCCAGTGCCAAAAATGTGTCATTCAATACTTTCACCAGCACAGTCTCTGTGATTGTTGACTTTATTCTGATATGCAGTTTTATCTAACACTAGGTACTTGGGTAAGCATATGAGGGGAGTATCACAGAGTTAACCAATAAGATAGTGTATAGCTTACATCATATAGGAATATGATACATTGAATAACAAGTCCATATATGGTCAGTTTCTGGCTAGATCACCACATATATGTCTGGATCCAGAAGGACCCTTATACTGCTTTAGAATAGAGAGAATAGGAGACCATTCCCCATCCCAGCCTAGAGTTCCACATAATGAAAAACAGATGTTGCCAGTACCTTCCTACAGAACATGAAATCATCCTCTGTTATATGCTGAGACTACCATACAAGAATTTCTAACACGACTCAAAATAGAATCAAACATTTTTCTTTGTAAGCAGAAACTCTTTTTAGAACCATTCAGGTTTTATTCCATTGTGACATTATTTTAAGGGCAATTAAGCACTTTTTGACTTCAAATGTAATTGTTGTAATTGTTTAAAGTACTTATAAATCATATATATATATATATATATATATAAATATATATATATATATATATATATATATATATATATATATATATATATATATATATATATATATATTGCCAACAATACATTGTATGGGTCAAAATTATCGATGCCAAAAATCATTAGGATATTAAGTAAAGATCATGTTCCATGAAGATATTTTGTTAATTTCCTACTGTAAATATATAAAACATGTATTTCTGTGAGTGAATGCTGCACAATCGCCAACATATATGAACAACTTTAAAGGAGATTTTCTCAATGTTTTGATTTTTTTGCACCCTCAGATTCCAGATTTTCAAATAGTTGTATCTCGACCAAATATTGTCCTATCCTAACAAACCATACATCAATGGAAAGCTTATTTATTCAGCTCTCAGATGGTGTATAAATCTCAATTTAAAAAAACTGACCCATGTGACTGGTTTTGTGGTCCAGGGTCACATATATATTTACAGACACACAGTAATGACAATCTAATGAGAATCATCATTAAACAAATGACAATGACAAAATAACCTCAACAGTAATAGGACATGTTAACATGGACATGTTTTTGTGAGATTTGCCTCCTTTATGGCCAAGAAAATAAACTTTGAGTGCCAAAGTTTAAGTGCTAGGAGTATGGTGGCCTCTAAAGTCTTAATTTCAGGGGTTTCTCTACAAGAGGTGTGTGATGCAGCGGGCTGGTCTTTCCCGCTCACATTTGTGAGGTTTTATAGCCTGGACCTAGACGCTGCCCCAGGGTCTCGACGCAGCGTGAGCTCCCTCGAAAGGGAACATCTCAGGTTACGACTGTACCCCTAGTTCCCTGAGAAGGGAACGAGACGCTGAGTCGCCCTGCCATACTTCCTGCATCCCTGTGATCGACTTGCTTTGGCTAATTCGAAGCTAATGCCGGACAGACCGGATGTGCTTTTATCCTTTCCTGGTCGTGACTTCACCCGCCGTGACGCTCACTCTCGCTATTAGACCAAGTTGATGTGCTTCTTTTTCTAAATTTTAACATCAAAAGGGAAGAAAGTGCAACACTTTGTAATGCCAATTTGTTTCCAATGCAAAGGACAGTGAAGAAACCTTCTCAGAAGTATTTGTAAGTGAATAATAACCTCACTTGATTTACACTTGTGGATTATTTCTGACTGCAATATGAGTTGCAGGAGTCCACATCTACAGAAAGGTTGGCTGGTTTGTACTTTTCCTTTTTATTTTTGTTGCATAAGGCATGTGTTGACTTTTTTTTTTTTTTTTCCACAATTGACACAGGGTGATATCCGTTCCATATAATAGGAGTCTTCAACAGAAAGTATTAAAAAAATAAAATAAAAAAAGAAATTAGGGGAGAAATAGAACTTGACAAATTAGGCATGTTTACATGTTTACATTTATATGGAAACATACAGTATATGTGCAATAACTTTTTGAATATTACATGTAATATTTTTCTCTTAATTTATAAATATTTTATATGTATTAATATATATTCATAGCCTATGGTCATGCATATATTTCAGTATATTGAAAAAAATATAAGCACTAGTTTCCATTATCACATTATATTTTGCAGTATTTCCACATATTTTTGTTCCGTAACTGAGACTTGCAAAGAATTTCAGGGCAATCCACACAGTTTGTGCTGTTGTTAAAGCCAGACTCCGACGAGTCGAACATTTAATGTGTTTCCAACAAATTAATTATGTAAATGACACTCTCACGAGAAAAAATAATCTCTCTCAAAAAGTACACTAAAGCTGCAGTCTAATCCTGTTTACATGAAATAAGATGCTCCCGAGCAGGTTTGAGTTTATGGACCTGTTGCTATGACAGCAAGTCCAGAATGAGCGTCGAAGAACCGAACAATCCAAGATCTCACCGCTATTGCAATTCGCAATCTCACCGCTAGATGCCGCTAAAATGTACACACTGCACATTTAAATAGAATTGACAAGTTGATTTAAAATTACACTTTAAAAGAATATATATTTAAATATTTAAAAATATTTAAATATTAATACGAATGAAATCATAAGTCATTTATACATTCTGTATACGCCATTTTGAATAATTTCACATACTAAATGAGCAAAGGTTTCTATTTAGTTCCTATAATAGCACATTGGCTGATGCAAACCTTACTCAGAGATTAGACTATAAATGAGTTTAATTTCGAACAAATGATTATTGCTGGAAAACAAAACCAGCACAATCAGATCACCTTTTCTCTTAGTTCATCTGGCTGTTATAACTCAGTTACAGCAGCCAAACAAAATCTAATGTTAAAAAGTCAAGGGTCGTGAGGCCAACTAAAACAAACACTGATCACCATAATGGTGATTTTTATTTTATTTTATTTTCTTGGTGATTCTGCTTGTTAACATCAGGTGTCTTCAATAATGGTCAATCATCACTCAATTAATCACTTAAATATCTCATTAACTTTAAAACTGCCTAAATGTTCATTTAACACTCATATATTAACACTTTAACACTCTTGAGTGTGGAGCCAAATAAACTCCCAGGAGAGTTAGTTTAACACTGTGAATAATAAGAAAACGAACAATTTCAATAGGGTTCTATGTCCCTTCAGGGCTTGACCCCTAATAAAACACACCTGCATTACGACGGTCAGGGTCACTCCTTCCTCTCACCACATTTTTTACTGGTAACAACAGTCATTTGATAATGATGATGACACACCCGATGAATGAGACTGTCGTTATTTATAAGACTGCTAGTCACTTCATTGTAAAACGTAACTATAGGTCGTAATACGCGTAATACCAATGGGGTTGTTTTTTTGGAGGAGGACAGTCTCCTTCTTATATGAAAATTAAATTATATGAAACACGTTTACATGTGTTGAATAGTTTACACTTTAGATAACGTGAATTTCAATGATTTATTCAAGCATTTACACATCTATAAAAAGTGTTAAACATTTTTCAGTATGTACAGCATTTGCTGACGGCAGCACATATTCAAGGTAATGTTGATTTCATCAACTGCTCATGTTCTCTTTTTCACATTCTGTTTACACAATGCTATCGCATTTGTGAAAATACTTATTAAACAGCTTCAGAGTGTCACAGAAATGACATAGTTTCAGCTTTAAGGCGACACCAGGTGAATAGGCTAAAAAAAGATATCACCATACTACCCCAGTTGATTGATTACATTAAAAATTGCAATTAAATGTTGTATATATTACATATGAACAAACCCCTCTGTAAAAGCCTTCAAAATATAGATATGAATAAAACTGTAAAGTTTGGTGTATGTAAAGCTGCTGAAGTGGAGATTTCTGGCTCAGTGTAGGAGAAAACAGCCTTTCAAAATATTGACAGTAGTTGAAATCTACATATGTAAATAGATAAAGTGCTATAAAAAATACACTTAAAAGTGTATTTTGGATGTTTTCTTTTCACCAGTCACCAAAAAGTGCAAAATCTCAAAATTGACAGGTGCATGAAAATACTTGTTTGCCTGTATTTTCTCACCTTAAAATTAAAAGTTGTGTTGATTTGATTAAAAATAAAAAAGTGTGTATTCTTTCTCATTTAATACAACATTTTCAATGCACATTAAATTATCCACATAAGACTGAAAAATAAAATTGAAAAATCATCATGAATCTCAGAATTCATATGGGTTTTCCCACTTTTCTTGCAATGACATCAGCACTCAAAGTGCTTGAACTCCAGAAGTTTGTGTAAAACCTGATGATCATGTTCTCCAGCATTAACATTAAACATGTACTGATGCAATTACAAAATTACACTACTGTATAGATGAATCATATATATATATTCATCTATTCTGTATACATACCAAGAACACACACACACACACACACACACACACACACACACACACACACACACACAAAACAGCATTAATTCACACCATAATAATGTTTTGATAAAGTATACAACCATATCACCTGATCATTTTTGTTTCTGGCTTTCTTTACAACAAATTATGTGTTTGTTTAAAAAAAAAAAAAAACTAGTACAAAGACCACAAACTCACATAAAAAGCCAAGAGTCAAACTGTCCAACAAAATCAAACACTGATCACAATAATGGTGACCAAATATTTCCGATAAATCATCAACATCTAAACCTCTGTTAATTCTCAGTAAGAGCGTCTGTAGACGTCTGACAGAAATAAAGTCAGTCTGGTTAGTAATAAGTGAAGCTGGTAATGCTGTTTGTGGAGTTGTTTAATCCTCCTCTGCTGAGATCTTCACAGATTTAATGTCTTCTTTTCTCTTCAGTAGATTTCATCTTATGCCGACTTCACACTGCACCATTTTCAAAGTAGTCGGGTCTCTGTGACTATCCGGGGTAGCATTCAGTTGCTGGTGTGTGTGTTCACACTGCACAACTATCCGGAGTTACATTCAGTTGCTGGTGTGTGTGTTCACACTGAACGATTGATCGGCGACAGGAGGTTTCACACTGCATGACTTTACAAAAGAAAGAATTGCCAACAACTTCTGTCAGGTCCGCAAACTACGTTTCACAACCAAACACAAGTGATAAGGAAATAACGCAAGATCACGCGTGCGTGAGATGTAAATTGTTATTAAAAATGATAGCCTGCAAGAAGATTGCGATCCAAATTCTCAGTGCGCTGATTTGCAGCAAAAAGAAGAAAAAAAAAGGAAATGTTTGGGGAGACGAGAGCAGGATTGTGTTTCTGCAAAGAGAGTTGGGGGTATATAAATAATACTGCAATGTGCTGCTGTTGCTGCTGCTCAAGCAAATGTTTCTGTTTGAAATGATTGTATATCTCTTAAAATGCTGATATTCTGGTCTATAACTCCTCCCCGAACATCCCGCTGTCCTGTATCTTGCTCTCTCATTGGCTGTCGGCCATCGCCGATGTAGTTTTCAGTCAGAACACATTCACACAGCAGGATTGTGAATCGCCGACAGGTTCAGATATTTACCATGTCAAATATCTCACGGCCGTCTGTGACTCGTCTGTGATTGTCTCAGATTGTGTCTGATAATTCACACAGCGTGATTGTCACTCACGTGAACGAGCACCGATTTGCCAGGCATTTTGATTTCGGGCATTTGTCGGTGATCTCCCAAAACCTGTTGGCGAGCGAAAATCAGGGCTAATTATCGTTCAGTGTGAACTCTGTGTATGAAGTTAGTTGTTAGTTGTTGTTCCTCTGTCCTTCAGTGATTCTGCTTGTTAACATCAGGTGTCACTACTAATGATCAGTCATCACTTAATTAATTACTTAATTATCTCATCAACTTTAACACTGCTTCTGTGTTACTTTAACACTCTAGAGTAGGGCCATATGTGCCCTGAGCAGTGTTGATTTAACACGAGGGATTTTACTGTATAGAAGTGGGTCAAGTACAAACTATAATATAGGATGTGAGAACATGAGCAGGTGCTGATAAACTAACTCTCCTCCAGTATATAAAGATAAACCAGGGCTGCACAACGCAATATCCAGACATTTACATTGATCTACTGAACTGGTTTGTGTTATGTAAATATACAATTGAACCATTTAACCTTTGAAACAATTATTTATGTATAATTCTGTTTCAGTATTGTTTGAGAAACAATGGCGGTCTGGACTGTCTACCTGTCTCTCTGTCTTCTCGTAGCTTTGAGTGCTTCAGGTAAGACCATTATTTCACGTTTCACATCATAACTAATATTTTAACATGAACTATAGCACACCTGGGACTAATCAGAAGAATGATCTAATAGAGTATGTGCTCTAAAGAAAACCTGAGTTTGTTTCTTAATTATTATAACATTTAGACAATAAAACAACAACAATTATACCATTATATCAGCTAAAGTTATTGATTTTTATGAAGGTATTTATAATATTACTTTTGACAATAAAAAAAACATAAACAAATGTATGTGTTAATCCGTAGTATATTATTATTTTTATTATTATTGGTAGTAGTAGTAGTAGTAGTAGTATAGCAGTACCACTACTACTGCTGCTGCTACTAGCAGTTCTGTTTTAATAATGTCGTATTTATTTCTTTTTTAGAGGAAACGTATCCTGTTGGAGAGAAACGTTGTGGCTGTAAGGTTTCTCTAGTCTTCTACTTCTGTTGTCAATGTGTGTGTATAGTTCAGTCCAAAAGTCCAAGACCTTTGGCTTTGCATTTCTCTACCTTAACAAGTGTAATAACTGATGATCACGTTCTCCAGCATGCTTTAAAAATGTTCTAAAGAGCATCTTGGAAGCAAGAAAATTTTGCTGGAAAACAGGTTTGCATAATTAAAGCTACAATATGTAATCTTTTTCACCACTAGGGGTCGCTAACTGCTTACAATAACAAAGGCGTAGATTGATGACGGATTGATAAGCGGAATCATGGAACTTGCTGTCATACCAAAGGATCTAATAATGTTTATGGGAAAACAATGTTTATGAATTAGTGAATACATTGATGTTTTTAACATGACTGTGGTATGAAGCAGGGTGCGATTGCTAATGAGAGACAGACATCAGCGTCTCCTATGCGGATATATAGGAATACGGACATTTCTACTGAACTACCCGCAAGTGCTGAATTAATACTCACACAGGTCATTTTATTAGACGAATGAAACTTGTGAGGTAACGCAGCGCTGTTTCACTTGCTCTACACTTTCACACTAAACTGCATTTGAGTGTTGAAAGTTATAATGGTATTCTATGTGTTAGTTTGTTGGCTGTATGAGACTAGCAGTGAGCTAGATCAACATTAGAATAACATACTAATCATATTCTAACATTTCATCATGTTGAGCTATATAACACAGTTGTCCATGTCTGTCGCCATGGTTACTATGGCAGTACGAGCGGAAACCTGGGATAATGCGGATATTACGTCATTGATAGGCTACGAGTGAACAGGGATGAGCCATTATTTAAAATTGGAATTTCTCTGAAATTAAAAATCTTTGGGAACTTTTGGGAGATTGTAAGTACATAACTGTAGGAAATATATCACACATGTGCAAGGGATTTTTGGATATTTTATTACAAAAATCTTACATATTTGTAGCTTTAATGTAAAATGACTTATTAGTGACTAGGAAGAGTGCTAAATCTTAAATGTCTATCTCTTCACATCATGATGTTTCTGTGTTAAAATAAAATTTTAATATATTCACTATGGTAAGCCTGGTAGAGGTTAGATAGTGGCAGAGGTTAGGTAGTGGTTAGTTAGTGGCAGAGGTTAGGTAGTGGTTAGTTAGTGGCAGAAGTTAGGTAGTGGTTAGTTAGTGGCAGAGGTTAGGTAGTGGTTAGTTAGTGGCAGAGGTTAGGTAGTGGTTAGTTAGTGGCAGAAGTTAGTTAGTGGTTAGTTAGTGGCAGAGGTTAGGTAGTGGTTAGTTAGTGGCAGAAGTTAGTTAGTGGTTAGTTAGTGGCAGAGGTTAGGTAGTGGTTAGTTAGTGGCAGAGGTTAGATAGTGGCAGAGGTTGGTTAGTTACACTTAATCTGACTCCAATTTCAAATGATAATCAAGTTTAGATAGTGTTTCTTATTAATATAGATTATGACTTAATTTAGATCTTTGCTTATTCTGAGTATCCATACTTTCAGTTATTAATTCATTATGGACCCAATGCTGCACAGAGATCGCGTCGGTCGGATTGTGTTTCTCACGAGTCGGCGGTTTATTCCACACCATCACCCTCAGGTCACCCTGGCCACCAGCCGAAGTACAGCCTCTCGGCGAGACCGTAGATTGGGGTGTGGATGAGGGGACTCTCACTCGCATGAGCTCATTGAGTCTCGACCGTAGCGTGCAGATGGTCATGTTCCCACAGTGAGAACATGAGTCATCCACAAGCGCTGCTTTAGCGTGATCAATGCCCAAACACACAAAGCAGCGATTGTGCCCATCAGAAGAGGAAACATTGTGACCGCAACCAGAAGTGCACGGACGAGGCATCTTTAAAAAGACGTGCTGTGTGCAAGCTCTTTTTGTGAGAGGAAAAACTCCACACCATCACCGGAGAGTCGCTCGTCTCGAAGGATGAAGAAGAGAAAGAGTAAACTCAGGATTTTGGCTTACAGGAGTGAAGAAAAGCTCTCGGCTACGAAGTGAAAACATATCTGCATGTTGCTCGTATACTTCCTTATATACCCACGAGGTGGGGCGGAGTTACGCTATGCAAATTCCGCAGACCCATGGCATTTCATTGCCATTGGCTCGTTTTCTATACTCGAAGGTAATAGGCTTTCTAAGCGAAACCCCATTTTTTTCGTCATCCGACGTAACTCGGAGTGACCACGAAAGGGAACACCTGGTTCCGGGGGAGAGGAGAGAGTCCTCACCCAAAGAGGAGAACAAAATTCTCCTAAGTTCTCAATCGTTCTCATTATACCAATGACTGCAATGAAATTAATACCATTTTACCAATCACACTTAAAATGATACCAAACATGAAAAGGAAAAACAATGATTCACAAGATACATCATATGTGATATATAGACATTTTTAGTGAACTTTTGGTGACTTGACTCAGAGAAAGAGGAAGGGTGGATGGAGAGGGGGATACAGAGATAAGAAACGAGAAAAGTTTGGACAAAACAATGTCCTGTGCTCTTTCTTTGCGATCTTCTGTCAAGAGTGCGTTTTATGGCTTTATTGTAGGATGAGTTTTATCTCAGCTTTTGTCTTAGCTGGAAAATCAAGTCTTACATTAGTGGTTAGTTAGTGGCAGTGCTTACTTAGTAGTTAGTTAGTGAAAGAAGTAAGTTAGTGGTTAGTTAGTGGCTGAAGTTAGATAGTGGTTAGTAAGGTGTTTTATTGAACAGATAAACTGTCATATATACACTCACCTAAAGGATTATTAGGAACACCTGTTCAATTTCTCATTAATGCAATTATCTAATCAACCAATCACATGACAGTTGCTTCAATGCATTTAGGGGTGTGGTCCTGGTCAAGACAATCTCCTGAACTCCAAACTGAATGTCAGAATGGGAAAGAAAGGTGATTTAAGCAATTTTGAGTGTGGCATGGTTGTTGGTGCCAGACGGGCCGGTCTGAGTATTTCACAATCTGCTCAGTTACTGGGATTTTCACGCACAACCATTTCTAGGGTTTACAAAGAATGGTGTGAAAAGGGAAAAACATCCAGTATGCAGCAGTCCTGTGGGCGAAAATGCCTTGTTGATGCTAGAGGTCAGAGGAGAATGGGCCGACTGATTCAAGCTGATAGAAGAGCAACTTTTGACTGAAATAACCACTCGTTACAACCGAGGTATGCAGCAAAGCATTTGTGAAGCCACAACACGCACAACCTTGAGGCGGATGGGCTACAACAGCAGAAGACCCCACCGGGTACCACTCATCTCCACTACAAATAGGAAAAAGAGGCTACAATTTGCACAAGCTCACCAAAATTTCAGATGGTACAGTCAGAATTTGGCGTAAACAGAATGAGAACATGGATCCATCATGCCTTGTTACCACTGTGCAGGCTGGTGGTGGTGGTATAATGGTGTGGGGGATGTTTTCTTGGCACACTTTAGGCCTCTTAGTGCCAATTGGGCATCGTTTAAATGCCACGGCCTACCTGAGCATTGTTTCTGACCATGTCCATCCCTTTATGTCCACCATGTACCCATCCTCTGATGGCTACTTCCAGCAGGATAATGCACCATGTCACAAAGCTTGAATCATTTCAAATTGGTTTCTTGAACATGACAATGAGTTCACTGTACTAAAATGGCCCCCACAGTCACCAGATCTCAACCCAATAGAGCATCTTTGGGATGTGGTGGAACGGGAGCTTCGTGCCCTGGATGTGCATCCCACAAATCTCCATCAACTGCAAGATGCTATCCTATCAATATGGGCCAACATTTCTAAAGAATGCTTTCAGCACCTTGTTGAATCAATGCCACGTAGAATTAAGGCAGTTCTGAAGGCGAAAGGGGGTCAAACACAGTATTAGTATGGTGTTCCTAATAATTCTTTAGGTGAGTGTATATCTCAGTTACATACTGTACCTTTAAATGAAAGTTATTAATTTAATTACATGAATTGGTAAAAAATAAATAAAAAATAATAACACACAAGACTTCCCTTTAACAGTCTGTTGGGCAGGATGGACTGCCTTTGGATGCAGATGCTTCAAGTTTTTCAATAACGCTCAAATGTGGATTAATGCAGAGGTATGATACATTCAGCTTGTAATATGACATACAAATCATATAAGTATATTTTTGGTTAAATACAACTTAAGCTCTGTAAACATCTGTGACACCTGTCAATTATTGCAGGAAAATAATTTCAACTTGTTCCTCAGTTTAAAAACAAAAATAAAAAATGTTAACTAGGAAAATACAGACACAACACATTTCATGTTATCATGAGAGTATAGTGTTAGGATCACTTAATAACTAGATTAGTTATATCTAATATATATATACAGTATAAGCAGAACCTTTTCTTCAAAAGTAGTCCCGTCTCAAAAGGCAGATTTTAGACTTCATTGGTACAATAATTAATTTGATGGCATGTCAGAGTTTGGAAAATTAATTCAAAATAACACTTTTTTTTTTCTTTTTTTTATATAAATATTTGCGTTTGCTCATGTCTCTACAGAAATTATGTTTGCAGTTTGATGGGAACCTTGCTTCTGTGCACAGCCACGAGGAGTACACTTTTATACAGAACCTGATTAGATCCGAAACTCAGGACTCAACTCGTGCCTGGATCGGAGGCCATGATGCTGTTCATGTATGCAATTCTTTTTTCTTTTTTTTTTTTGATCATGCTTTTTGTGCTACTGGGCATTTACATTTACATTACATTATTTAATTTTTTTTTTTTTAAATGCATAATTGCCAATTGCCCTAAACTAACTATTCTGAGGACCAAAAAAAAAAAAAAAAAAAGATAAAAGATAGAGTGTTATAGAATGGCTGATAAGAGATAATTGAGCAATTTAGCCGTCTTAAATATTCTTCACATATTCTTCACTGATACCCTTTCTGTGAAATAATCTCTGTTCATTTCTGTTTAGATTTCTGACATTTTTAAAGTGGAGACGGGGTTAATGCTAATGTGAAATAATCTTTTAGATGAATAAAGATAAAATTAAGCCATATGAGCTGTGGACATAAACACAATGTCTTTTTTCTCTTCTGTTCACAGGAGGGAGTTTGGCTCTGGAGTGATGGAACCGAAATGAACATTGAAATATGGTCGCCTTACCAGCCCGATAACCTTCATGGACAGAACTGCCTTGAGATGAACCATGACTGTAAGTAATGCTGATAATGCTCATAAACTATCTAAAAACTAAATAAACATTATTTCAAGTTTTTTATTTTTCATAATACACAAATGATTAAAACAAATATTTTGTGCTATCTTGCAACAGATGGCAACTGGAATGATGACCCATGTTTAACAAATAAGCCATTTGTGTGTGTGAACTGAACCAGCATGTGCAAAATCAATAGAAGAAACAAGCTACTTTAACTCATTTATTTTCCTTTAGAAATGTTCAATGGAGGTAATAAAAGTGTTTTAAAGAAGAAAATTGTGTTTGTTTGATTGTTTTTTGTGAATGATAAGTTAATGACTCAGTGACGCCTGTTAAACACCATTTTATAATTTGGGTATCACTCCACAGTCTCTCTTTTCTCACTAACACAAGTTAGAATAAGCAATTTGGCATCCTAAAATGGCACCAAAAGTAAAAAAAAAAAAAAAAAAAAAAAAAAAAAACAACAAGGGGATTGCTAGACTAAATCCCAAAAAAATAACTAAATAATTAAACAAGTACTAGCCTGGGTGCCAGCCCGAACCCCGCCCACAACATTTTTTGGTCGGGAAGTTCGGTCTGGACTCGATCCATTGAGGAGTAATTATGCTCGGCTCCTAGAAGGCCGAGCCAATCAAATTGCCAGGGCGGGCTTTAATCGATGATGGACAGATGGTCTGCGGTTACGTCACCAAAGAGCGCTTGATTTGAATTAGTTTACAACAAAGACGACTGCAGCTGGAGAATTGAGATTTCACGAGTTCACATTTACAAATAAGTCAGATAGAATAAATGCGTATATGACGTGCTGTCCGAGAGGGCTGTGGGCTCGGTAGATATACTCCCCCCCCCCCTTGTTCTGAGAGAACAAGACAAGAGTGAGGATTCGGGGTGGTGGAGGGACCGAGGGATGCTGAAAAACTGTCAAGGAGTGTTAGGTAAGTTGACAGAGTGAATATGCTTCCAGGGTAACGTTAGACATGGTATTGTTTGATGACAAGTTGATATTGGATTGATTATTTGTACGTGCTCCTCCCGAACTTTGTTTATGAAACATCATGTGTAGATTCCGCCATCGCGTCTGTTATAGAAGATATCGACAGCGCATTCATTTTAAAAGAGGAACAGAGAGCCGCGCCCGCGACATTTTGTTGGTTGAAAATATGAATGAAGGACATGCGTCATTTACTCCGTTGCTCTGATTGGTTGTAGGTCTATCCAATTGAGTGCAGAGTTGTTTTTTTTTCCTAGTTCGGTTGAGACACGCCCCATAATCAAATCTCTATGGAGCAGTATCAGACTCACATTCTGACTAGAATATGAGTATGACGAAGTCAGGCTAAACAAGTACAATTATAATGTGAAAAAGACACTCACCAAATATATTAAAGCCACTCTTATTTTGTGTCTCACTACCAGGTTATTATCCTGTACCTTTAATAAATGGAAAGTATTTACTCCACTTTCTCCAAAACCAAGTAGTCTATATGACATTTTTTCATATGCATCAACTTCCTGTAATCCATGAAGGACGGCGATCATGGCAAATCCACAGACTAACTCATGAAAGCTCAGTAAATGCAGTATTTGAAAAAGACAAGAGGCATGACGTGATTGGCTGCATAAAAAACAACAACAAAAAAAAAAAACTGTTAATCTTTAAGTTTTAATACATTTAGATTGTATTTATTTATTTATTTATTTATATGCATTGTTTTATTTATTTTAAAGTTTTTATGGGATACCAAATAAAATATACCTATTATTTTTCATAAACACCAAATAAAGCTGACACTAATCAAGATTCTGGTGACTTAAAATGAAGCATTAAAATCTAAACATCTGTTAATTCTCAACAATAACTTAAGTAGACGTCTCAAGATTTAACAGTTGAAATGACTATACGGCCTTAATTTAATGCAGTAAATATTATTTTACAGTGTAGGCTACTAAGATATTTTCTTTTTTTCCTCAACCTTTTTCTTGGTTGCTTTTATAAACAGACAACCATTTATTTAACAGTTTCTTTTATAAAAGAGACTATAACTAAAAATTACCATTATGTAGAATATTTTTGTACTTCACTTTTATTTGTTCCCATGTTCTAGTGTGGTGACTCTGACATTACAGTGAACAAAGTAATTATGCAATTATTAAAATACAAATATATAGGCTAATAAGTGATAAAAACATCTAACATGGCCACTTCTAACAGATTTAAATTGTCTGCTACTTTTTGCCAGCCCTCTCTCCTGGCTTTTGCAGACTTTGAGGTGTTCCCTGGCGTTTTGATTAAACATTAAAATTCAGAATAAACTTCGACTATTAGTTCTTGCTCTGCTGAGGAGAAAAACTGTGCGCGCTCTTTGGCCACGCTGAGCAGCCAATAGCAGCGTTGCTGATCAATGTTTCTACTATCGATACATATCCCCTTTTAACCAGCGCATGAACGCGCAGTTATCTCAGATAACTCAATCCAGCTATTCTAATCATATCCGGCAGGTGTGTTTGAAGAACCTAATTAGCCATATCATGGCTGTTTCTCAATTCCAAGAACGCAGAGAACGGACTTGTGTTCTCGTGGAGACCGGTCTTGCCAAGCTTCCTTGGAAGAACGAACTCGGAACCGGCCGCAATGACTTCTGGGACACCAGGCGAGTACTAGCTCAAGTCTGCATTCGATGCATCCTCGGTATCAAGAACACATCCGGGTTCTTTCATGCGTCCTCTGTACTTGCGTTCTTGAGAATTGGGTCTGAACTTCGACGGTTATGATGACGTAAAACGAGAACACAAGGATGCAAGATCGCAGAAGAACGCATATTGAGAAACACCCCATGATTAGCACGATGATATCATCTTGGATGTGTCATTTGATCTCGGATGTTTTAAGCAACGTACGAAGAACAGGCCACTGGATGACAGTCAGAATAAACAGAGAATAACCATCATGCTCATAACAGCTAGGAGAGACAGCCAATAGTGTGGCAACATTGCAATTACAGGATGCGCTATTTATTTGGTTGTATTTGTAGACTGGCTGTTATATTTAATCAATTGGTTAAATTGTTTTTTCATTGCAGTGCATGATTAAAAATTAAACATTAAAAATAAAAGATTAAAAATACTGTAAGAACTTACAGTAACTGACCATATATAATATTTATTTACCACTGTTCTGATAAAGCACAATTTAATAGAGCAAACCGTATATTAAACAGAGCAAACACTTCATATAATTCTGTATGTAGATCTATATGAAAATCTAATGAATTGGTATCATGGTGGTGACAGTTGCATTCATGTGACCCATAATGACCCTTTAACACTTTCACAAATTCTTGACCTTTCCTTTAGAAACACTCTTATGCCTAATAATGTCAACATCCTTTTTCATCCTGTGTGGCACTGGTACACAACCTGTTGGTTTAGAGGTAATCCTCTGTCCAACGCAACACTTTGGTAACATTGGCATAATTATATACAAGTTACAACATAATACCCCGGGTTTCACACTTTCACAGGCAAGACTTAAGCCTGTAGTCCCAGACTAAAATGCATGTTTGAGCTGTATTACCTGAAAGCAGCTTGCACTGACATATCTTATGGCAGTGCCATTGTTTTGTCTCAAGATGCACGCCAGTAATGTTTGTTTTTTTCTAAGGCACATTTTTAAAAGCTATAATTAAATACCCAAATTGAATTAAGGGCAAATCCTGGCTTTATCTAAACCCTGTCTGTGAAACCGGGTCTGGGTTAGAAATTAAGGGTTAAGGTTAACCCTAACCCTAACCTTAAGACTTGTCTATAGACTTTTATTTAACAGCATGGTGTTAACTTCAGTGGTTAGGCCTTTAGCATTGATAAAGGACAAAAATCTTCTCACTGTGACAGTCTGTTTAGTAAAGATTGTTTGTATGGATTGTCCCTAAACTAGAGCTATTGATGCATTCAAGACATACCTGTATTTTCTGAACTAGTTCTGGCTGTCAGTGGACGTTTAGATTATGGCCAGATTGGACATAATTTCTCAGTATCATTAATCGACTAATTCTGGTTGTCAATGGACGGTCAGATCATCAGACTTGATATCAACTTGTTTTGTACATCCACAGACGTCGCTTGCTCAGTGGGCAGTTTGTGCTTCAAGTTTAGTTGTAAAGCGCGTTTCACACGCGCGGGTGATTTTTCACTTTCTCTGGCAGCGCAATCTCAAACACAGCCTAAACATCTCGCCCTTGTGGAGGATAAAATTCACTCTTCAGACCAATTTACATCAAGTAGAAAACATAAGTAGAAGATATCAGAAAAGAGATCGATGGTCTCTTTCCTGTTCGTGTCCCACATCCCTCTCAAAGCGCAGAGTGGTAGGCTATATCACGCATCTTTGTGTGGAAATATAAAATGAGTTTTTATCATTTATTATTTTAAATAACCCCCCAACCACCGCCGGTAGTTGGTCCATTACAGCCGCGGTGGTAAAAAAAAAAAACTGCCAATCACAGCCTAAATATACTAAATATAATAAGATAACCTTGTTTGAAATACTATATTGACTTGGTTAAATAGAATTGCATTACTAAAAAGAGACTAAAATACAATTTTCATTGACTAAAACTAGACTAAAATGTCATCAGTTTTCGTCAATTACAACTTGACTAAAAAAGAGTATGAACGTGACTAAAACTAATAAAAACTAAAACGACAGCTTGACACAAAGACTAGATTAAAACTAAAATTAAAAAAGGCCGCTAAAAACAACACTATTGTGAAAATCGAGGATGCAGTGCATCGTGATGCATTGTGATATCAAATTGAACTGAATCGATGACATGATAATCGTAATCAAACTGAACCGTGAGAGCAGTGTTCACACCCCTAGTTTTAATGTGATCATATTTTCCACAGACAAAGTCTTTCATTGACTTACAGACACCTTTTAACAGACACATCAAGCATTGCGAATTAAGCATTTATTATTATAACAGCCTGATGTGTTTCAACTCTGGGGTTTTCAAACCCAGAGGAATCATTTTAATTGCCCAACCAATTTTCCATAACGAACTAAAATACCCTAAAGCGCTTCATCAGAGATAAACAGAGGTAAGTTTGACAACATCACCTTTTTCGAGAGGTTAGACAAGGTATACAGAGTGCTGTTGTTACAGCCTAGCAGCCAATGAGAGCAAACCTGTCCTCCAGTGAATGCTGTTATTATATGTTTAGTCACAGTGAAAGTGATTTCACCAAGTACTGGAACAACATCTTTGTTGATCTTGGAACAACATCATGTCTAACTTGGCAAAATCACTGTTAGTCACTGTGTACATCTCAGTAGATGTGCTGGAAATGTCAGATAAAAATAATGACACAGTGTATGGGAATAGTTTTATGAGCTCCATGAGATGACGCATAGGAACACTCTGTTGCTGTTTATGGTCAGGGACTATTTTTTTCTAGCGGAAGGAAGGCTTTTAGTGATTTTACTTCATGAAAGATGCATTGATACATATTTTTTGGCTTTAATATTTGTATTGTTTGGTAACCATTTTATAAAAACAATAAGGTACTGGAGGCTGTATCGTGAATAAGTCACGGCTGAAGGGGTTACTCCGCTTCACGTCATGCCTAACAACACCCTTCAGTCGTGACTTATTCATAATACTTGAGTACCTTATTGCTTTAATAAAATGATGCATATGCGCTTACATATGCGTCCCTGAATGCACTTTACTGGAAACCCAAACAAGCAGTTCATGCAGAGACTGAGATTGTGTGGAGCAGCATTTATTGTTAATGAAGCAGCTCTGAGTAACATGTAGTCACTGTTGCTACGTCTGATAAGCCATGGGGCTCTCACGCCAAACATCATGTTCTCACGCAGTGAAAAATCCATCGTAGAGCAAAGAGGACACTGACAACATGCCAACAGATAAGACAGAGCAGTTAATATTGAAGTGAAATAAGGTTTTATACTGTATGTAGCACCTCACTTTAAGCAGCATGTGAACCGATCATCTCTTCTAGTTATAGCACGTAATAAACATGAATGAACATCAGAAGGTTTGTTGTTTCAACCGCAGAAAGACGTCAATGCACACCATATTTTAAGTTTGAGTACACCGACATCTACTAACTCTTCTGTGTGTTTTTCTGACAAAATGCAGCGTTATGATTGGTCAGATTGCCCTCACAATAGTACCATTACATATTATGATTTCATTGTCATTGTCACAACTGGCAGTTGTAGATAGGCACACAACGATGAAGATGATAGTCATCTTATAGTCATCAAATGATAGTAATTTGATAGTCATCAAATAAAGGTATTTAATAGGCCTATATAAAACAAAAGGCAAACATAGATCCAAACAGGTTAAGCACAACCACACATTCTTAGACGAAACTAAGAACTGAAACACAGGAACTTAAATACAAGAGACAAACAAGGTCATTTAGGTAACAAGGTAATAACAAACAAGGTAATAACTTTAGCTGGAGAATAACTTTATATTATTCTAGAGCTGCTGTAAAGCCAAAACAATCTCTGTTAAATTTCCTATTATCACTGTAAAGCTCATTTGAAACAATCTGTTAAAAGTGCTATATAAATGTAAATGACAAATGGTGCAAACTGAAAACAAAGTCCATCTGATGTGTGTGAGTGTGACAGTCATGCATTCTAATAATGTGATTTATAGATTCTGGTCTGTGGGACGCAGCACTTCTGTTTTTTTCCGGTTAATCGTCATGGATCGTAAATTGATTTGATGAAAAATAAATAAATATTTTTTTTCAACTCAACTACTTGAATCTTGACAGCTCTACTGCTTTCTATGTGGTTTCCTCACCAATCAGAGGCCAAGAGTGTTTGAGTTTTTTTTTGCAAAATATATATATATATATATATTTTTTTTTTGCTTAAGGAGGAGGAGGGATGTTTCTTATTTCCGCTTCCCCACTGTTGCCATCTTCGCATTTTGAGGCTGCTTATTCCACCGCTTTTATGAGTATTGTTGGTATCCAATTACCAGGTTTCTTGAATTTTAAATATACTGTTTAACATGTAGGTTGATTTGTGATTTATTTATTTTTATTTTGTTTCACTTATGAATCAAATAACAACAAGACAGATGAGGACAATCTTGGGTAACTAGTTTCAGTAGTTCAGAAGAGCAACAGAAGCCCATGATTAAATATCCAGACCAGAACAAAAGGGCTGTACCAATATTTTGGGGTTAATTCATGTACCCCAGGGGGTAGCACCTTGTTTCGGGAGATATCTTGAAGAGACATCAATCTTTCTCATTAAACCAATGACTGCAATGGAATTAAGACCATTTTACCAATCACACTGAGACACTTAAAATGATACCAAACATGAAAAGGAAAAACAATAGATTCACAAGATACATCATTTGTGATATATAGACATTCTTAGTGAACTTTTGGTGACTTGACTTGGAGGGGAGGAAGGGTGGAGGGAGAGGGGGATGCAGAGATAAGGAAAGAGAAAAGTTTGGACAGGACAAGATGCGTTTTATGGCTTTATTGCAGGGTGAGTTTTGTCTTAGCAGGAAAATCAGTTCTTACAGTGGTATGAACCTTGGTATCCGAACACCACTCAACAAACAGGTTCCGATTCTGTAAAAAAAAGGTTCCACTCCACAAATGTAAAAATGAGGGGTAAATGGCCTCACTCAGACCTCACTCAATCACTGAAGCTGTCAGTTCAGCACAAACTCACGGATTTCAGCACGCTGCAAAAACTCCCATTTTATTCAATTCAATCTTTAATTTACAGTGTCAATGTTTTTTTTCACACGGAAATTTAATTTCTACTCTTCTACTGACATCTTTGACAGACCCAATTTGTTAGTTACTTTACATTATTAAAACATACTGGAACAGATGCTGAGAAATACTTCACAGTGAGCCTATAATAAGCCACGTGAGACATTTTAAATCTATACATAAATGTTAATATAGTTAAATATGAATACAGTTTGACAGAAACATTGTTTTTCATTGTCAGTTTCTGTACATATAAAAACTGTAATATGTCAATGATCTAATTACATAATCGCAGTGAATGTAGTTTTAAAATCAGACTATATATTTAAATCAGTATGGACATATTATGGTGCTGTATTTATTAAGGTGTTGTGGTTGATGAAATTGAGTGTCATTGGTGTTTGTTTTTGTATTATTGATGTTTTGTCCATGTCATATTGCAAGAAATAACAGTATTAAGGCCCATTCACACCAAGAATGATAACTACAAAGATAACGATAAAGATATAGTTCTTAAAATTGTTCTAAATAAAGAATAGCTGAGTTCACTCCACAGCTTTAATGATTACGGCACAGAAAAACAATATTGTTGGAATTACTTTCAGAACGTGTTTTGGATATTGATGTTGATATTGCTATTCAAAAGAAACCATTATCAAATAAATGTTATTTTGCTTGCTTTTAAGTTAATGCCATATAAAGATGTTTGAATGCTGCTTGGAAAGGACCTGCAATACTTAAAATGGAGTTCATGTAGAAATAAATGTATTTTACTTCCTTTTTTGAAGAAGAAGAAGAAGAAGAAGAAGAAGAAGAAGAAGAAGAAGAACAGGGCGAGATGGGCAAAAGTTGTGAAAGTTAGTTTCCTGAACATAATGTTTCTTAACCAACCATGAGGGGGAAGAGAACTTTTTGAAACAACCAGACAGACGAAGACTACAGTGAAGAAGAGCAAGAGTGCTTGAAGAAGACAACAATGTAAATGACAGAAGAAGGACGGTTTGTATAACTACAAACTGAACCTCAAAAAAGAAGCAGCACAAGTAAGTCTCCGTCACTTCTGAAAGTCTTCAACCTGCGGGCGGGGGAATATTACGACTGAGCTGTTTCAACTGAAGCACATCCTTCAAAATGACAATAATGTATAGCTATAGGATATAACAATGACAAATCATGCATTCAGTTAACATCCAACAGTCATCTGCTATGAATACACAAGAGTATGTGTCTTGAGACATCTCAAGATCAAATAAGACATTCATGTTCATTTCCAGTCACAATCCTGCCTCCCACTCTCCCACCCAGACCAATACTGTGTTTGTTTGTTTTAGTTTTTCCTGAAAGTTATGCAATTTACTGGAAAGAGAAAGTAGACATATGATGTCTCAGTAACATGCAGATCCTTATTGGCTGACATGCATCTTACGTCACATGAGTACACATATATAAGCCCACAATGTCGTGGTAAAAGAATACAGCAAAATAATTAAAGAAAACAAGACATCTCTTATAAACTATCCAGCAGAAAAACTGTTTGCTGTTTGGAACACAGATTTCCTCAGGTTTGACTTTTTCACATTTACATTTACTTGTTATTTCACTTTTACTAAAACCCATGTAATAATTTTTTGATTCATGCGCGTTCTGTGAATGTTAGTACTGTTGAACATTCCCAGAACAGAGCCCAGAATTTTTTTAAAGAATTTTAAGGTTATTAAGAATGTATCCTGTGTTTTATGTTGTGTGTGTGTCTCACGCATGTTATAGGCAGATCAGTGATTGTAAAATGCTCAATGTGGAACCGCTGAACGTGCTTTAATGCATGAGACAGTAATGTTGGAGGATACGCCTCATCTATGCAGCCCTCTTGATAATCTCTGTGGTTGGTTAAGAAACATTAAGTTCAAGAACCTAACTTTTAAAACTTTTGCTTATCTCATCCTGCTCTACAAAAAAGAGGAAGTCAAATACAGTTGTTTCTACATTAACTCCATTTTAAGTAATGCAGGTTCTTTCCAAGCATCACACCAGAGGGTTCAACAGAAGACAGTTAATTTATCCAAAAAGCTTCTCTTCTCAAGAGCAGTTTAATTATGTTACCTCCTCTAGGGTTTGGCAATACCCTCTCAATACCAGTAAACCTGAGGGAGGCAGCTGGACTATGGTTCTTCTCTGTATAATGCTTAGCAATGGCATAGTCAAGGTTATTGTTTCTGATAGCAGCCTTATGTTCTGCGATCCTCAGCTTAAGGTTACGTTTTGTTTGTTTGTTTGTTTTGTTTTGTTTGTTTGCGTAGTGTTGGCGCAATGAGCACATCTACCACATCTATAATTCCCATAGACTTGTTGAGAAAGCCAGTTTGTCTGTGTGGGTTCCTGATACTGTACATACTCAGCATATTTATATGGCATTAACTTAAAAGCAAGCAAATTATATTTATTTGAAACAGGTATCCAAAAACACGTTCATCAGCTGGAAGAAAAATCATTCTGAAAGTGATTCCATACAATATCGCTTCTCTATGCCTTTATCGTTTTAGTTGTGGTGTGAACTCTACTATCTTTAATATTTAGGACGATTTTAAGAACTACTGTATATCTTTATTGTTATCTTAATAGTTATTGTCCTTACATTTATTAATTTATTTATTTAAAAAAAAAATTTTACATGCATTTGGCAGATGCTTACATTTCAAGGTACACACATCTACATTCTTATCAGTTCTTGCTTCCCCTGGGAATCAAACCCGTGACCTTGGTGTTGCAAGCGCCAACGCTCTGCTGTTTGAGCTTCAGGAAAGCTGTATTCCTGTTCCTTGGTGTGAACTGGCCTTAATACTGTTATTTCTCACAATATGACATGTATAAAACATAAATAACACAAAAACAAACAATAATTACACTCATCTTCATCAACCACTACAGATAAATAATTACAGCAGCATAATATGTATTGAGATTCATATGCTGATTCTTGACGTTTGTGTGTGTAACTAAACTTTTTTTTATTTATTTTTTATAATTAATTAAATTCAGAATGTTTTATATCATGCAAGAAAGCATTGCTGCTGAAAATCTATTAATAACAAGCAACCACTTTTGATCACATTTAGTCAATTTTTCTTTATGATGATGAGTGATGTATCAGCCGACCATCTTTGTTAGCTAATAGTGACCTACCACATTCAGCAGAGTTTCTAGAATGTCAATAGTGCATTACTCATTTGTTGCTGTGTAGTTATTCATTAATGAAGGAACAGTATTCAAAAGTCTTACCATTCACAGTATATTCCAGTAGGCTACTTTCGCGAAAACAACAAATATTACCCAGAATTCATTGTTTTCCACGGTATCTACGGTTCATTATACAGTCTTAATGGAAAATGTATGTTACGGTCAGAATTTGGCCTTTTTTTACAGCAAGGTTTTACAGTGTAAATATTTGTACATATTTGCTGATGACAGCAACAATCCTCCATTCATTCCAGGTGAACAAAGAGCATCTTATGAAGAGTGTGAGAAATGAATAAACCATGTACATAAAACATGCACTCTGATGCAATTACAGAATTGATGAATAATATCTATTTATTCTTTATAACATTAATAACATTTATTTGCATACCAAGAACACACATAAAAGACACATAACACAATAATGGTATTATAACAGAAGTGGCTCAAGTACAAACTATACAAAAACAGTGTTTGTACAGGAAGTGAGAACATGAGCATGTGAATGATGATGCTGATAAACCCACTCACCTCCAGTATATATAAAGATGAACCAGGGCTCCACTCAACAACGCAATATCCAGATGTTGACATTGACCTACTGAACTGGTTTGTGTCACAAAAATAAAACTTTGAAATAATTAATTCTGAATATTTCTGTTTCAGTATTCAGAGAAGCAATGGCGGTCTGGACTGTCTACCTGTCTCTCTGTCTTCTTGTAGCTTTGACTGCTTCAGGTAAGAGCATTATTCCACGTTTCACATCATTACTGTTATTTTACCATGAACTATAGCACACCTGGGACTCTGTAATGACTAATCAGAATAAGGATCTAATACAGTATGTGCACTAAAGTAAACCTGAGTTTGTTTCTTAATTATTATGATGACATTTAGACAATAAAACAACAGCAATTATATTAGCTAACGTTATTGATTCTTATGAATGTATTTTATATTTGTATTTGTTGACAATAAACAAATACACATGTTAAATCTGTAGTATATTTATTAGTAGTAGTAGTAGTAGTAGTAGCAGGGCCGTTTCTAGGCAGAGGCAAACTAGGTGGTCGCCTAGAGCGCAAACAGCTGGAGATCCGCCCCACCAAGAGATTTGTTTTATTTATATCTATTTTATTATTATTATTATTTCATACTTTTGCTATTTTGAGGCATTATGATTACTTGCGAGTATCTGAGTGACAAGTCTCCCTGGTGATAGTGGCCGCTGCTGTTAGATAAATGAGATGTAGCCTAGAAGGCGGCAGGGAACGTCGTCATAGCCGAAAAGGTCAAAGCCATCAGGGGCTCAGTATCATAAAAAGAAAACAGGATGAGAAAAAGAAAGTGAAATATACAGGTATGTTACTAAGTGGTTAATTGTTCTACTACAAGCTGGTCGCTCCATCATCACGAGCAAAACATGACGGTGACTGCATATTAGCACCACGGGACGGATTTACCACACGTAATGTTCATTTCAGCAGCCGAATATTATAGCATAGTAAAGTTGGAAAAAAAGAGATGGCTGTTTAGTGTAAATTGACCAAGTGATAGTGTCATAACCATGACAAGTTTGACAATCAGCATGGACCTGCCAAAAAAACATGAATTCAGTGCATATCCAGAAATAACTTATGCATTAATAAATAACTGCATTTCTTTCTGCTGTAATAGTGCAGTTGAAGTCACAGACAGACAGACATTGTGATTTGGGTGTGTAGATTATGAGAATCTGTTTGTTTATGCTGGAGAGTTTTATATTAATGGTTCAAACATGTCAAATCATGACAGGTGCATTTTTGGAGATACACAAGACAGATGGTACTGTAGGAAGAGAAGCATCAGAGGCAAGCCCCAGTCCCAACTGTAAGTGTTTACTTCTTGTTTACAGCTTAATCTATATAGAACAGTTTCAAAAGGGTTTATAATGGTATGTGGCAATGCCATGTCTGATTGTACATGTAGATGAAGACGACACATCGAACTCAGAGGCAGACAGTGGATTGAGAGCATGGTATCCTGTCAAGCCTAGGTCATCAGCAGGTGTGTGCATGTTTCTCATATGAAATACTGCTGTAATAGTTACTCTCATACACTGGATAGGGTACAAAATAATTATAGAACACAAGTGAGTGGTGTATTGCTATTGATCAGTATATCAATATTGTTGTGTTAAAGTAATTAATTTTTTTTGCATTTCAATTATTTGCCTGTTTTTCTGGTGAAGTTTAATACACAGTATATTTTTACATACTTGAATTTGGGCAATTTTGCAATAATTATTAAATGTTTTCCTTAATGTTATGTTTAGTTCTTTTATGGATGGTGCAAAACGTTGGTATGGTGTTGGGAGGGTGGAGCCATAGGTTAACAAAAACAAAATACTTTGATTAGTGCAAAATCTTAAATGTATTTTCACATCATGATATTTCTTTGTTAAAATATATTTTTTTAAATCATTTGTTTATTTAAAGGTACACTATGTAGCTTTTTTGTTCAAAATAAACAAAATTGTAAGTAATGAGTCAATACATAATCAATTCTTCTTACAAAACATGATTCACTGGTTCACTATGGTAAGCCTGTTATAAGTGTTTATATTTTAGACCTGTCGGACCAGTTTTCATGGGAAATTGCGTATACATCACTCGTCCGTGCGTGTCTCGTCATATACGTAAAGAGAGAAAAGTTGCTCCGGCTACTTTGCCATGTGTCTGGTGTGTGAGTGGCAGGGGTTAGCTTTCACATGAGCAAGAAAGGAAGAGATGGAGCAGCTAAATCTCCAACCTCTTGAGATTCACCCTGTAGACTTTGAAAAAAAAAAAAAAACTGTTTTCTTCACACCTGTTTTAAACAAACACTGAACAGACAAGAGTCTGCTGGAGAAAAGAGAACAAGACAGAGCTTGTAATAAAACAAGAATCAACATCAGCTTGGCTTTGGGAGACGGAGAGAACTGAGAACTTCATTTGAAAAGTTGTAAAAGTGAAGTGGAGATGATGGTGTTTTTATTACTCAAAGGTGTTTTATTGAACAGACAGTTCTTTAACCGGTGAAGGGACAAAAGTTACATACTGTACCTTAAAATTATTAAGTTAATTACATGATAGGTCATTAATGGTAAAATAAGTTTTAAAAATATAACACACAAAACTTCCCTTTAACAGCCTGTAATGACGAGTGGACTGCCTTTGGAAGCAGATGCTTCAGGTTTTTCAATAACCCTCAAACATGGATTGAGGCAGAGGTATGATACATTCAGCTTCTAATATGACATATATTCTTGGTTAAACACAACTTAAGCTCTGTAAACGTCTGTGAAATTATCGAAATTACAATGGAGCTCTAGGCTGTAAACATATATCACTGTGATAATAAAACATCACAATGGTATGAAAATAAAGACAACACATTTCATGTTATCATGAGAGGATAACTGAAAAACTTTATATATGTGAAGTTATATCTAATCTACATCTACAGTATAACCAGAACCTTTTCTAGAAAAGTAGTCCCACCTCTAATGGCAGATTTTAGACTTAACCAAAACAAAAAATAAAGAGCACGAGTAAAAATTATTTCGATGGTAACTGAAGGCATGTCACAGATTTTGGAATATTAATTTATAAATAGTGGTGTTTGTTCATGTCTCTGCCTCTACAGAAATTCTGTTTGCAGTATAATGGGAACCTTGCTTCTGTGCACAGCCCTGAGGAGTACATGTTTATACAGGACCTGATTAGATACACAACTCAGGACTCAGCGCGTTCCTGGATCGGAGGAAATGATGCTGTTCATGTATGCAATTCTTTTTTTGATCTTGCTTTTTGTGCTACTGGGCATTTACAGTTACATTTACATTAAAACATTTTTCAAAATGCATAAAGATAGATGTGTTTTAATCTTTTTTGGTCCTTATAATAGTTAGTTTAGGGCATTGGCAACCATGAGATGGGCACCACCACATAAGCCCTTTCTTAAGTATTTTTAACATATTCTTCACTGATACCTGGTTTGTGAAACCATTTCTGTTCATTTCTGTTTAGATTTCTGACATTTTTTAAATTAAGCCATGTGAGCTGTGGACATAAACACAATGTCTTTTTTCTCTTCTGTTCACAGGAGGGAGTTTGGCTCTGGAGTGATGGATCCAGAATGGACTTTCAAATATGGGCACCTGGAAAGCCCGATAACCTTGAGCACTGCCTTGAGATGAACTATGGCAGTAAGTTACTCCTGTTAATGCTCATCTAAATAGACTAAATAAACATTCTTTTTTTATTTATTTTTTATATATATATATATATATATATATATATATATATATATATATATATATTTATATAGCCTATATATATATATATATATATATATATATATATATATAATACAAAAATGATAAAATCAAATATTTTGTTCTATCTTGCAGCACATGGCAACTGGAATGATGACACATGTTCCAGAAACAAGCCGTTTGTGTGTGTGAAGAGAAACTGCATGTGAAAAATCAATAGAAGAAACAAACTACTTTAACTCATTTACTTTCCTTTAGAAATGTTCAATGGAGGTAAAAAAAAATGTGTTTTAAAGAAGGTTAATTTTGTTTCTTTTATTGTGTTTTGTTAATGACTCAGTGACACCTGTTAACCCTTTAAGTGTCACCCATGAACCATGAACCATTATTTTCACAATTTTCATACAATTTTAGAAGTAGACATTCTAAGTAGTATGGGAAGTTTGGCAGATTTTGAAATGATTTCAACCTCTAAGAAACATAAAAATAGCATTTATGTGCACTATAGCTCGCTGCCACATCACAAATGCTAAATATATTATATTTTCTTTATATTTAAAACATTTTCAGATCTTTTCTTTCTAAAATAATTGAATGGATGCTATCTTTTGAACTCTTGACATAAAAAAAAAAACTGAGGTTTCTACCATTCTTTCATGATTTTTCATGTTCATTGCTATTTCAAAATAAAGGTCTGAACACGCCTTTGAAATATGAAAATATTCTTGTTGCAAATTGATAAATTACGGCATTTATTTGGAAAACCATTCACGAAATATGAAAACTAGAGATTGTAAGCTTTCAAATGATATATAGTTTGTCAAGATTAGTTTAGGTTTAGTATAGGATATTACTGTTTTAAATATGTAATGGCTTTGGGCCCCCCGGTGGGCCATTTTTTTTTATAATTTGGGTCTCACTCCAGTCTCTCTTTTCTCACTTACATAAGTTAGGCCATGTCCACACTAATACATTTTCGTTTGAAAACGCATCTTTTTCTCTCCGTTTTGGCCTTCCGTCCACACTGAGATGGCGTTTTTATTAAGGAAAACGAAGCTTTTTGAAAACGCACTCCAAAGCGTATACATTTGAAAACGCCATTTTTGCGTTGTAGTGTGGACTGTGAAACCGGAGGGATTTAAAAACGATGACGTAAATTTAGTCATGTGACGCATATTGTACCAATAGATATTCACGTTTATACCAGTATTGTGCCTGTTATGTGCTATTCACTTTCACACTGTTGCTAAAAATATTCTACATTGCACACTCTTCATATCACAGTCCTGCAAAGATGACAGAATTTACTCACATTTGCTGTCCTGTGGTAATACATGAGAGCAGTCACGTTTTAGACCAAACATATGGTGTCTGCGTGCGACCTGGACGCATCAGTGAATGCTGAGATATTTTACTACATAAAATTATCCTGTCAGAAGAATTGCGCGATAACTTCATTATTTATTTTTCCATCTGAATCATATCAGTGAGCTTTTGTGGGGTTTTACACATGCGCAGTAAAGTGAATTTAGCGTTTTCAGGCGTTTTTCAAAAGTTTCTCATCCACACTGAAACGTCCGAAAACACTTGAAAACGCTAGTGTGGACGGAGAGCGTTTATAAACGAAAACGCCGTTTTCAAATGTATCCGGATTAATGTAGACGTAGCCTTAGAATAAGTAATTTGGCATCCTAAAATGGCACCAACAGTAAAACACACACATACACACACACACACACACACACACACACACACACACACACGGAGATTGCCAAAAATAAAAAATAAAATAAATCCCCAAAAATAAATAAATAAATAAACAAGTACAATTATAATGTGAAAAAGTTAGTCACACTCACCAAATATATTAAAGCCACTCTTATGTTGTGTCTCACTACCAGGTTATTATCCTGTACCTTTAATAAATGGAAAGTATTTACTCCACTTTCTCCAAAACCAAGTAGTCTATATGACATTTTTTCGTATACATCAACTTTCTGTAACCCATGAAGGACGGCGATCATGGCAAATCCACAGACTAACTCGTGAAAGCTCAGTAAATGCAGTATTTGAAAAAGACAAGAGGCATGACGTGATTGGCTGCCAAAAAAAAAAACAAAAAAAAAAACCCTGTTAATCTTTAAGGTTTTATAAATTTAGATTGTATTTATTTATATATTGTTTTATTTATTTTAAAGTTTTTATGGGATGCCATATAAAATACACCTAATATTTTTCATCAAAACAAACTGTGCTCCACCCATTGTTATTCCATCCAGTTACATTTTAACACACATTGTGTTAAAAATCTACACAACGTGTAAAAACCATCAGCACACTCTGTGTTGTTTTTAACACATCTCTTTTTACAGTGTGTAGACTTTAAGATCCTGAACGCAACATCTCTTTAAAAACTAATGTGCAGATAACGGCAACATTTCTGATCTCCTGCTGTACAACCACAATCATAAAAACCTTTTTAAAAGTCACCAATCAGACATTACACACTTGCTGAGATTAACAATACTGTATAATATTATCATGTGATTATATTTTTCATATCACATGGCTATTCTTGCTGGTTCAAATGTGTAAAATAAACACACAGTTAGTGTAACCAGAGAAAAACTAATGTTAAAGAGTCAAGGGCCCAAATAAAGCTGACACTAATCACGATTCTGGTGACTTCAAATGAAGCATTCAATGAAACGTCTACATCTAAACATCTGTTTATTTTTAACAAGAACTTCTGTAGACATATGATAGAAATAAAGTCAATCTGGTGAGTAATAAACAGACTCACAGAGAGATCAAGTATCAGCACAGGAATCTCAACAATGATGACAAACCAAAAGCTTCATGCCGCAATGCATGCTGGGTCGAGCATAGTGCAAAACTCATCCATGACTCCCAGCATGCATTGTGGCATGAATCAATTATGCAGCTTAATATTCCTACTATTCTGACTATTTGCTTTTATTTTTTGCTGTTGTTTTTGTTGTGACTTTAGTTGTTTGTTTGTTTTTGTGATGTTCAGAGTTGATCTGTTTATATTACAATTTTTTTACAGTTGTTGAGATTCATGAGCTGATTCCATGAAATCATTCTGCACTGCTGGATAACATGATGCAGTTTCACGAGACTGTAATAACTAAGAGCAAAAAATTATAAATGCAGATCATCCATATACTCATAAAACTCACAATAGTGTGTAAAATGTTTCAACACACTTCTGTGTAAGAGGAATAACACATTAGTTGAGTTGCAGGAAACACAAAATGTGTAGTCGATATATAAACACAGAGATGTGTTAAGAAACGACACAGGATGTGTGTTAAATTCTACACAACATGTGTTGTCCCTGAGCACACACACTACATGTGTTAAAACTGACACAACGTGTTTTTTTGTGTGTTTTTTAACACATCTCTTTTTACAGAGTAGACAGAAAGAAAGGACAGCCCTTGAGAAAGTCCAGTGATTAAATGATCAACAAAATAGACATTGGGTGAGATGAAAGAAGCTGCAAACATGCGAGAATTTACATTTAGGATAAGTCCAAACAGATTTGTTGAAATTATTACATCATTAAAGGAAATGATGGACAGGCCTCTTATATCTAATGGAGCATCTACAGATTCAGTCCCATGGACAGCGGCTGGAGCTTTAGCCAGTGACAGACTAATCTGGTGTTGAATACAGAGATGAATGAAGCAGATTTAGCTGAAAATGATCTGTGGTGTTCGTATCAGTGGCTAAAGTCTGCCATCATAGCCAGATAAAGCTCTAGTTCTTCCCTGTGCTCTGGGAAAACTTGACTGAGGATAGCTCTGTAAATACCCAAAACAATTCAATAAGAGAGAAAGTTTTCAGGAAGACCACAGCCATGTCTCCACAGTTATCAGATGTGTTATTATGTGTGGAGACACAGTAACAGCAGCAGCTGGAATGAAACATTTCCTGGAAACCAGCGCTGGAACTGGAGAGGTGATGATGAAACGCTGAAGGAGGAAAAGATGCGGCAGTGCAAATCCATTCACTCAATTATATTAACTTGACTGCTTCATATCCACTGTAAGAGAGTCATTAAAATCATTTGTGTTGCAGTTACATCAGAATCAGCTCTTCCTCATCCTCTGGTCAGCTGGAGAACCCAAAGCTAGAGCTGATGTGCTCTAACAAGTTTCTATAACTCGTTCATTTGGACAATCAGTGTGAAATTAATCTGATGAACTCTTGTGACACTGAACAGAGAATTATACAAACATGAACTGTGATTGCCCACTGGTCTTGTTAACAGTTTTGTATTTTCAACTTTTATAAACCTAGTGCTGCCTGATGAAGGTCGTGAGGCCGAAACGTTGCTAATACAGTACAATTTTTATACTCATTTGCAAGTACTTATAGTGTGCCTTGTTTTTTATAAACCTTGTTCTAACACAGTCCAGTAGAATTGCACTGCATTTCTGTTTTAAAGCATGTGTTCTTGTATAGCCTTCGTTAATCATCAACACAAATCTTTCTGCAAGTAATCGCACAGATTTTCTCATGTGTCAAAGTCACACTGTGTGTTTGTGTCCCGTTGACTTTAGTTCTGTTGTTCAGACACACACTGGGCAGAAGTGGAAGTTCAAAGGTCATCAGTGAGAGTTTAAGGGCAGCATTAGAGATTATTTTCATGAGATATATTTTAGTAATGTCTAAGTAATGAATTTGAGTAAAGACTGAAATACTGTCAGCAAATGAAAATCTGCTATGGATCATTTCAGTTTTATCATTTCAATTCATTTCAAGTCAAAACTATATTTTTCATAATACGAGGTCTGTATTAAACAAGTGTAAAAGGACACTGGACAAGGTCAGTAAATTCATGATGTGTCCTCAGTGATGTGGACATTATTGAGTGAAGTAGTAATTTTGATATAAATCAGATCGACGGCTCTGGGATGTTTAATTTGCCGTTTATTTCTCACACTTTCCTCCAACCGTTTGATCATCAGCACTGAGCTTTAGCAAACACATTCATATATGCCCTTCAATCATAAATCAACAATCTATCATTAATATTCGTATCACAGATCTTTTTCAGTTCATGATGGAGATGAAGCTGTTTTGATTAGTAATAAACTCTAATATTCATCAAGCATTTTGAGCTTTTATCATTTAGGCATATGTTCAGAAATATGTTGTGTTGTACACTGTAAAATATTTCCAGACTTTCACAATATTTAACTGTGTTTTTTTACAGTAAAATACTGTTTTAATTGATTTACTGTAAACAATTGTAATTTCACAGTAATGTGGATTCGCTCACTGACTTTTTACTATCTGCTGTGATATGACAGCAAATTACTGTAAAAAAAATAGGCTGTTCAGCTGAGAACGAAGACCCCACCCAGATAGCAAGCACAGTTGGGCCAACGGCTTTTTCTGTATGGGCCAGCCTGAGCCTCGGCTGAAATCAGTTGTAATGGTGTCAGGTCCATACTCGGTGTAGCTGTGTGTACCTTCGACCCGAGTTCGTTTTGTCACAAGCGGGCCACGAAAAAACTGAAAAAAAAAAAGATTTTGGCGGTTAAATCCTGAGGATGATCCAACAGACGCGTCGCAGACCATTTCGTTTCCGAGAGGAATCATTCAGCTGAAAAAAACGGGTAAGTAATTTAATTCATTTATTGTTCTATTGTTTGATGTTTTAATTGAGATGGTTTGCGATGGTAATTAGGCCTTCGTAACATCAGAATACCCATTCGGTCGCGGAGATACGGAGTGTTGATGAAAAGGCCTAACGTTACGGTTTCATTTTAGGATGATTGTGTATTTGTTTTATTAGAAAAACTGCTGAGCTGGATCCAGTGCACTGTAATGTTGGCTAATGAAATTATATTTAGTAGTTATATTCCATTTTGTTTGCTAAAATTTAGTCAGTTATTTCGTCTTTTTCAACGAGTGATTATCGAATCATAGGAGTCGGACTATGCTTTCGGTGCATAGATTTGATTCACTAACATTTCAAAAGAGTCATTTACTTGTGAATCGAACTACTACACTGACCACCACGCTGCTGCATAACACCCGCGGAGACAACTCATTATATGTACAATCTGAAATTAAAAAAGACTTATTTTGTTGTAGCTAACACTTCTGTGGGGAGCTCCGAAACGGGAAAGCGTTATAGATAAGTGCAGCTTATTAATTCTTTGTCTTTTGCTCGACTTTTGTTATTGAATGTTACGTTAACGTCAACGTAATTTGCTTTAGAGCAGGTGCACTTTAGAGTGAAAGAAAAAATGAAAGAGTAGGCTATATATCACTGTATAATGCGATTAAAATGGTTTAACATTTTACTGCAGTGGGGATATATGATGATTATGAGCGAACATACTAACTTAATTCATGTTTATCTGATCGCACTGTTTGGAATCTGACACCAACAGTTTTTGCAGTCTTGGTTACACTTTATAATAAGGTTTTATTTGTTAATATTAGTTTTCAACATTAGTTAACAGAGTAACCATGCGTAATACTTCAAAATGTATTAATCTTAGTTCATTTTCATTTTGACATTTAAAATAAAACAGTATTTGTTAACATTAGCACTGTGAACTACAAGAACAAACATTGAACAGTTGTATTTGTATTAACTAATGTTAACAAATACTGTAACAAATGTATTGGTAATATTAGTTAACACATTAATGTTAACAAATGAGACCTTATTGTAAACTGTTACCGATATTTTGCATATACTGCTGCGTGAACTCTGACAACAACATTTATCAAACCTATGCACATAAAAAACGAATGCTTAAGATTTAATAATGACTTCACAATATGTATTCCTTTATTTAAAAGATGCAGTTCAGAGAAACCCTGACAGCTAATGCTGCTGAAATGGAGGTCGAGGGATCATGGACTGGTGGATCCAGCCGTCTAACTGGCAGTAGATCGAGGAGCAGACACAAGGTAAGTCTTCCTAGTGTTGATCAGGAGGCAGACACACTCTGGCAGTTTAAATCTATATTAAAAACACACCTCTCTAACCTAGCATAAACATAATACATTTATATCATTAAAATCCCTATAATCCTATATAATTCAAAAAGGATTGTTAGGCCGCATAAATTAGCTCAACCAGAACCGGAAACACTTCTCATAACAATGAACAATGGCATTTTTGCTAATGTTAGTCTCTCTGTCTCATTCTTATCCCGAGGTTACTGTTGTCAGCCGGATCTAGTCCGTATCCAGATCAGATGCTGGACCTGCACCCTAAGATGAACACAGTGAGCCCTGAATGTCAGAAGAGACCATGACAACTAGACGAGACCTAGAAACAAACGCCTGTCAAGACCTTGTTGACACAACAGTCATCGGCACAGTCATCGGATCAGATCCACGAGAACCAGACCAGTCCTCCACACAGACCCAACGGCCAACTCCTCTCCCACCAATTGCCAGCGTGATCTTATGAAGGTAAAAGAGTAGCAAAACTCGAGATTAGATGTGAATTTGAGAACTTGTACAATTAATATTTGTACTTGTACACTAAAATTTACACTCACATCTCCAATGTGAAAACTTGTTGAATGTTGAGATCAGCACTTGCAGAAAATAGTCACAAACATGCATTCTGAATTTTAAGCTGCAGATAGTTACAAATGTAAAAGTCATTCACAGAAATACAATGACAGACACAAACTTGTATTCTTTCATTCACATTCGCAGCACAACCTCAATTAAGCACTTCTCAAATCTGCCATTGCAATATCAAATCTTCACACATTGACTTTTGCAACTTTTTTTGCGATATACTGTATTAGATGCGTAACTAACTTTTGCATTTTCAAACTCAGTGGCAGTAAGAGAGATAGGCGCGGCAATTTGAAATGGCAGATTTGAGAAGCTGGAAGTGCCTAATTGAGTGTATACTGGGAATGTGAATGAAAGAGTACAAGTTTGTGTCTGTCATTTTATTTCTGTGAATGACATTTTAACATTTGTGACTATTTATCTGCAGTTTAAAATTCAGCTGGTCCAAAATGCATATTTAGGCTGCATCAAAATAATCCACACGATTCCAGTCGACAAATAAAAGTCTTCTGATCTGAAACGATTGATAATTTTTATAAACAAAACGATAATTATGTAGTTTTTAACTGCAAACGCTCACCTTTTCCATCGCTCTGTGATGTGCACTTGGTCACGTGTCTTGTAATCGCATTACGTTACGCTTTTGCAAGCGTGCATTGCATTTCTTTAATTAAACTATCACTTTTTGAAGTTTAATAATCCTATTTCACTCTATATCATGACTCTTGTTTTTCTGTCCATAACATTAAGACTATTTTTAAAACGCCTTATGTTAAAGGGTGCTCATTCCTGTTCCTGGATATCTGTCGCAGCAACAGGACCAGCACCTCTTACCTAAGGTATTTTGCATGTGCTGTTGTGATCAGCAAATGTGGAAAAACTTAATGGATTATTGAAAAATAATCACTGTAAAATATATTGTGAAGTTAGACTGCTTTTTCAAATTTATAAAAATAAATAGGGAATCTATCAGACTCTGAAATGTAACTTTTTTACTTGTCGTCTTAGGTGCTTCCTGGGCATCAACCTTGATACAGGATCTAAATCCAAAAAGAAGCAGGGTGGCATCGATCAGCAAGTTTGTTCTCTATTACGAAAACTTGTGGATTTTGAATGGATGGCAAAGCAGATTTTGTGCTTTTTTTCCATTTGCTCCAGTCATTGTTGCCTCTCTTCATTTTCACCTGCCATATTGCCACTGAATATTTTGGACTGCCCTTATGGTTGAGACCTTCTACCTGGCTATTGTTTTGGATTTTCCCTGTGTTTATTGGACTGATAATCTCGTTGCCTACTCCTGCCTGCTCTCACACTTAATCTGCCTCATCCTTCTGGGGTCGCTGCCAGTATAAATGAATAAACAGTTTTGTTTTTTGGGTCCTTACCCATTACCTGACCTGTGCACATTCATAAGGTAAAACACACATTCACAAGCCAACATGCATTCAACATACATACACATTCACCTTTACCAGTTCTTGTGTCATTGCATTTGGAAGAATTAGAATTAGAATCTGTGTTCTGAGAATAGTGTCAGTCAAGTTAGAGTTTGGGATGTAGTCCTAACAGCTTAATGCAACATGTTTGTTGTGATATTATTGTATCAATTGTAAAAAATAAAACAATTGAGGAAAGCATTGTTTAATCTTGTTTTTTTTTATTACTACTTTTCTGTGATCACATTGCATTGCTGTATTTAATTGTAACTTTACAGTTAATTACTGGCTACTAATTGCATTACTTTTACAGCCGAAACACAATAAATCACTGTGAAATTACAGTAATAATGTGATATAATTAACTGTGAAATCACTGTACACAAGTGTAATTTTACTATAATTTACATTAAATTTCTTACTGTAAATTACTGTGAAAGTAATGCAATTAGTAGCCAGTAATTTACTGTAAAATCACAGCAGAATTTTTTACAGTGTAGTTAAAATCATGTATGAGGAACTGGATCTTGTCTTTAACTCTTTTCTGGTATATTTTATGATGATATCTGTGATCTGAATCTGAGAGGAGACACAAGAGTCTCATTCTTTATCTGCTTCATTATATGTATTTATCTAAACTCTCAATAGCTTCATGTTTTGAGTATTTTCTCCATTCATGTGGAATCTCACCACTCCCCTCAAATGTTTTACTGTAGTGTTTTTCCAGATCTTTCTGGAATCTGCACACAAACCACTTCCAGTAGTTCAGTTCAGAGAGATCAGGGCTGATGCTCCACTCTGCATAATCTCCTCCTGCTCTTCTGTAGTCTCTATATTTAAACCTTCCATGTGGTGTATTAAATTCCTGATGACTTGCTACTAAACTTGTGCAAATATTAGGACAGAGATTCTGTGTTGAGCTGTAATATGTTCCATTAATTCCCCTCACTCTGTGGAAAGGAGCACTGTGATCTCCATCATGATTTTCTATGGTGTTGGTGCAGACGGCTTTACAGAACGGACACTGAACCCAACAACACTGACAGAAGTGATCAATCAGAAGCTCATCTGGCCTGAGTTTACTGTCCAGCTTTACTGGAAATGTCTCTGTGTTGAATCTACAGCTGATGTTAGTCATTATAGCAGGAAGTTTGTGTCTTATCACATCTTCTAGGAGGCTGAAATCATCAACATCATCATGTTTGACTCCACTGAGGTCTTTTTCAGAGAAGATCAGCTCATCTGAGAGCTTCTGTGTGAAACTCTTCAACCACAAACCAACATCTCCTCTGTTCTCTTCAACATGTTCAGTAGATTCATGTGCTGCTTTCATGATCTTCTGCTGCAGGAGTTTAATGTTCTCCTTCATCTTGGGTAAAACACTGACACTGAACATATCAGTGATGTACTGACTGACTTCATCTCTGATGAATCTCTTGAAGTGATCTCTGGGTTTATGAATGTAGTTCATGTATTTGTTAAAATCCTCCTCTTCTGCCAGTGTCTTCAGGATGTGTTTCTCCAGATTTGATCTGTTTGCATTCAGTGACGGACAGTTTGATCTCATTTCAACAGCCAGATATCTGGCAGTCTTCTTGTAGACGCTCTGCTCAAAGGGCTCTTTCAGTTTCTGACAGATGATCTCACCAAAAATGGCAGCTGATGTTGCTCCATGACAGTATTTCTGGAAAATACTATAGTAATCTTCTCTCAGCAGGATTTGCACCTGCCCACACTGCCAAAAGAACCAAAACCTGGTTCAATGACCATGGTATCACTGTGTAATTACTGTGTGATTTCATGTAATATTCTAATTTTCTGGGATTTTGATTTCGTGGGTTTCATAAGCTGTAAGCCATAATCATCAAAATTATAACAAATAAAGGCTTGAAATATCTCACTTTGCATGTAATGAGATTATATAATATATTAGTTTCACCTGTTAAGTTGAATTCTTGAAATAAATCAACTTTTTGATGATATTCTAATTTTATGACCAGCACCTGTATATTAGGTATCGGGTAATGATTAAAAAAATGTTTGTAAACCTTTAAGAAACCTTTTTAAAACATCTATAACCATTACATAGATAGACGGACCAGATATTCCTAACACTTTGTTAAGAGTTACTAGCTGGTTTATAATACCTTGTTAAATAGTGAATAAACAGTACCAGTAAAACATGTGGGTTATCCTGATACTGTACTTCAAAAAGTAACAGTGTAAAAATTGCCACACAGAATAAAGTAACTGTTCAAGATCCACTACCGTATATCCCGACACTTGCACATTAAGATAAGCTATGAAAAAATCATGTTCCTCTGCCTCTTTCTGGTTAAATAATGTTTATAGATGGGTTACAAAGTATTTATTAAGTAAAAAGACTGACAGTTAAATGACAATTAACTAAAGATTAAATAACTAACAATTTTCCATCTATTAATGATGGTTATTATAAAGTGTTAGCGAAAAGATATGTTAGCATTTCCATATTTTGATATTAGAAGAGAAGGGATGCAGCTGCTTTCACAACTACCAATGCTTAAAAACATCCCAAGCTAATGTTTGATGCACAGAATTTATTGTGTGGTTTTCCTAACCCCCATTTGGTAAATAGATTATCACGGTGGAATAGTAAGTATAGCATGCTATGCCACTTTCATCAAAACCTATTACAAAGCTATAGAAATGTTATACAGATGTATGAACGTCTTCCAGATGTAAGTTTCACTTCAAATAGTCGTGTGCTATCTGATGTGAAACTTACATCTGGAAGACGTATTTTAAAGAGTGTTTGCTCATCTGCAATACGTCTATAGGACGTTTCCTGTCAGATGTCAAATAGACGTTTAGAAGATGTCAGTTTAACATACATTCTAAATCATTACATCTTAAAGACATCTTCTAAACGTCTATTTGACATCTGACAGAAAACGTCCTATAGACGTATTGCAGATGAGCAAACACTCTTTAAAATACGTCTTCCAGATGTAAGTTTCACATCAAATAGTCGTGTGCTATCTGATTCTGGAACAGATCTGCGTCTTCCTTATCCCGTTAAAAATACATATTACAGTATGTAACCATATTCCGTCCGTCCGTTCGAAAAAAAAAAGTTGCACCAACTGTTCGTTACAAGCAGCATTTGCCGTCAGGCAGGTAGCTAACATAAAAATATTTTTGTGCAAGACAAGTAGAGCTATTTTATCCAGTGTAATTGATCACTTACCGCTATCTTGTTTTTTCACATCCTCCTCTTCCTTTCTCTTCTTTCTTTTCTGGCTTCCTGAAGCATAATTCCGCTTCATGACTGCAGAGGAGGTTTTGTATTTTGCCGGCAGCAGAGATCAGTGGTTGGCTGGCTGCTGTCAGCGACTACTGAGAGGGGCATGAGACTCAGGATTCTGAGAAAAAAAAAAAAGAGACTTGAGATCCTGAGATCATGTCGGAGCTGCACATCTGCTGAGATTCACAGGTTTCATTCCCGATGAACACACACACTGATCAAACATCACTTTAAATAAAAGCACCTGCTGATTTACTGATGGAAATAAGCTGCTCTCTATGACTTGGTACAATAAAAACGTCCAAAATATAAAATCAGTTGAACAACATGATATAGATCTTTAATCTCTACACTTACAGTTTATGCAGTGATTTGACATTGTTGGTGCTCCAAAATCTCATTGTACATGTTACATTTGTACCTAAAGAACTTTGCTTCTGATATAATAAACTGAAACCCACATTACAGCACCTCATCAAGTTATTAATCACATTCATCAGTTTTGTTACATCTCACATTTACATTTCATATAACAAACACAAAGAGGCTTTTTATAAGGAAACGTGATACCTCTGTGTCAAAGTTTCATTGAGTTTAGACGTTTCTTTCTTGCCAACATGAAAGTAGGAAGAGGTATTGGCTGGAGTCAGTCACACTACAGAAGTAAAAACCTGTTTCAATCTAGTCTGACAGCAAGTGCAGGTTAAAGTTCAAGATACAGTTTCTATGAGAATAGGCTCTGTCGTGTCTGCTGGAAAGATAACAACACAAGCTTCTGCTGTGTAATCACATCATTCTCTTTACTGAACTTTGAGCTGAGCTCGATCCTCAATACACTGTATGTAGATCACCACTAGAGGGCATAGTTACTCCAAACTAGAGGTTTTCTACATCTCTCAGTGTGAGCTTGTGTGAGGTTCAGGCAGAGGTGTAAAGTCCAGGGGCCAGAAAGTAAAAGTCTGCCATGAATCCACATCTCTGAGTTTACAAGAAGAGATTCAAAACTTCAAAACTGTTTAAATCATGTTTTTTATCACTGCTGAGCACCATTCGTTAGATGTACACTTTTATTACTGAAATGCTGGAAAGTATTTACAAGAGCAATATTTCATCGCAGCTCCACCTCAGCGAACAAAAAATGGGAAAGAGAAGAAAGCGCGTAAAAAATGTAAATGGTTATTATTATTGTGAAAGCAATATATGGTACAAATTTTAAAATATGTGCTAGGCTATTATAGTTTGGATTATTTTTATAATATCCCATGAGTCCTAATAAATGCAATTTTTTACTATTTCTGAATTGCAATTCAGCAGCATCGCCACGGACAGCACCTGGTAACTTCGCCCGTAAGAAAGTATATAGGGGTCATGACATGAGAAACCAAATTTGCCTTGATCTTTTGGAATATAAGAGGTCTTTGTACCATTAAAACGTCCTGCAAGTTTCATTGCTTAAGACATCCTCCCCATTATAAATGAATCATTTATTTAATCAAGCTCTAAATACAGCTCGTTCTGGATCCATGGTATGAAGTGACGTCACGGTACGAAGTGACGTACCAGTCGTTTGCATATGACCGCATCCAGCGTAGACAACTACGCTTCAAGCGCAAGATAACTATGCCTCATTTCATCATCGCATCTGTCACGCGCTTCACATGTGTTCAGTCGACGTGCAGCGAGTGGGTCTGTTTACAAGAAGAATGCGATGTCATGCAGATGTGCTGTTCCTGGCTGTGGACAAACAACATGTTTGAATAATATACGCTGCTGAAAGATCCAGACGTCAGGGGAAGATGGATGCAGTTTATTTTTTGCGGACGTCCCAGTCACGGCAGTGTTAATTTAAGCGTGTGTTCTCCACATTTCAAGGATGAGTGACAGTTGAGAACAATCGCAGTATGATGCTGGCTTTGCCAGAAAACCTTTGTACAAGATAAGGCCGTGTGGACTATTCAGGGCTCAACAACGACGCAAACTGTAAGTAATGTAGGCTATTTAAAACTTTTAAACGTTTTAAAACGTTAATTGCAGTTTAATTCATTATGAATAATCACCGTGTTTTTACTTTAGCCTACTTATTGTTTTCATGACCGTCATGCCCCGTACCCAGATAGCACACGTCTATTTGATGTGATGTTTACATCTGGAAGACGTATTTTCAAGAGTGTTTGCTCATCTGCAATACGTCTATAGGACGTTTCCTGTCAGATGTCAAATAGACGTTTAGAAGATGTCAGTTTAACATACATTCTAAATAATTACATCTTAAAGACATCTTCTAAACGTCTATTTGTTAGGATAGTGTAGATTAAATTTGTTTACATTTCACTGTCCTGTTTTTTTTAGAAAAATCTATTTGTTTAGTCATTCCAAACAAAGTCTGTTTACAAAATAGCTCTCTACTTTTGATTATCGCCCTAAAATCGCCCATTTTGTGTTTAGTTTCGGTTTCGTTTCATTTCGCTGCATTCCGCTGCATTCATTTCGCCTGATAAATTACTACGAAATAAAGTTGCAAACTAAACATTAACGGGACCCCAAAACACATCACAATATTACACTAGTCTGACCTTGTTGCAGTCCAGATCGAAGCTCCTGTCCGTGTTTTGCGTAATGATGATGAAGCCGGAGGAGCTCGACTGAACTCGCTTCACGCGTCGAATCAAAGCACAATAACCCTCCCCTTCTTTCTTCTCCTCCGCCCTCAAACTTGTGCACTGCAAACCACTCACAATATATGGGCAAAATAAGACTTAAAATAACAAAGCAAGACAAAAAAATAATAATAATTAATGAAAATGTTTTTTTATAAGCGATGGAAAATGACTTCATGGTAAATATGGGTTTTATACATACAAGTGTATTTAACCATATTACTGCTTAATTGACTAAAAGAGAAACACTTTGCATTATAAAGTAAAAGAGAACAGAATTGAACTGTTTTTTTTTTTTTTGTGGTTGAATAAGTTAACATATGTTTCAGTTTTAACACATCTTGTGTGTGTGCTCAGGGACAACTCATGTTGTGTCAAATTTTACACAATAGATGTGTAAGTATAAATTATTAAATTATTCAAGCACAACCCCTAATAGATAATTCTGCTTTCCTTTCAGTCGGTCACGATCGACGTCAGGTCGACCATTCAAGCAGATGTAATAATAACGTTAAAATCTTAATGGTTATAGACAGGCCATATAATATATGACCGAAAACTAATAAGTAATATATAATTTATATATACACCTTATTCCTTAATGCGTTTTGAATTATGGGAGGCACTTCCGGTTTGGGGAACTTCCATTCAAAAAGACTGAAACAATTCATTTCAAATCATAAGGTCGCGCTGCACATAAAGCTGATATTCAGTCTGACTCAATGAGCTCTCCGTTTTCTATCATGTTTTATTTAAGAATAACATGAGAATAACGTAACACTTGGTATTTTAACGTCACATGATATAACAAGAATATTGTAATGAAGTGACATTGGATAAATGCATTGTTATGACTGTTGTGTGTGGGGGGGAGGGATTTGAGGGAAGAGTGGGTTGAGATAATGGATTGTTTGCACCTGACGACTGATGAGCGTGAGTTTCAATGGGAAGCAGGGAGATAAAAAGAAGGGCATAGCGAAGGGTGTGGGGCTCTGGGAAGCGGTGTGTTGTTGCTAACGCCGAGCTGCACTCAAGGTTGAGGGGTGGGTGCCGTTCGCATGCTATTTAGGGCTGCCGGCGGCGAAGATAGCTTAGCGGGCTAACCTGTAGATAAGGCCGGGTGTAGGAGTGTGTGGGCGGCACGGCTTCTCAGCAAGGGGTGCTCCGTTTCCGTTATAGTTCGGAGGCCTCCCGAGCGCTGGACTGGTGTTGATCTTCTCCCTCTGCCAACCAGCGCCAAAAGCCTAGACCCCGGGGGAGGGTCTCGAATCCCGGGAAAGTTAAGTGTTAAACTCTCTCTGTGTGTGTGTGTGTGTGTGTGTGTGAGAGAGAGAGTGATTTTAAATCTGGCAGTATAGCCATTTCATGGTTGGGTGGGAGGGTTATGATGAACTGAATGCTCATGTAGTAGCCTGATGGCGTCTTGGGTGTGAAGTTTATGTGCATTGTTAACGTGTGCAGTGTTCTTGTGTGTACTCTAGCTTTTTGCCTATTTATTGCGTGTGCGCTAGCTTTTGTATGGCCTATTTATTGCGGTGTTCTCTGTGTAGCATGCTCCATCAAGGTGTGGTTCGCCCAGGCTGATTAACATTAGTATTTGTGACTTCAAGAGCCCGACCCAGTCTGCCATGTTTGGTAACTGCATGAATTATATTTAATAAAGATTATTGTTTCTACCCCTGTGATATTATTTGCTTTGTAGAGTAGATTTCTCTAGCCTCAACAATTGGTTCAATCCTTCTAGGTTTATTACACTGGTGGCAGCGGTGGGGATTTGCTTAATTTTTGTGAACCCTATAAAAACCTAGATATTGTTGCAAAAATGTCACAGGAGGAGGATAATGTTAGGCTTGACGATGTGGACCGCGCTAGGGATGTGGGACCATTAAGAGCTACTGCGCGGCCAGTGTTTATGCCTGAGACTTTTACTGGTGTAGGTCGAGAGTGGTCTGATTGGTCAGAACAATTTGATCTGGCTGCTGACGTAAATAATTGGGATGAACCCTTAAAGCTTAAATTCATGTCTCTTCTACTCTCTGGGCGTGCAAGAGATATTTATAGTGGTTTGTCCGGTGAGGCTAAAGGAAATTACGCGCTGCTAAAAGCTGCTATGGCCAGATGTTTCGAGCCCTGTGACAGTAGTGATTGGAGTAGGGCAATATTTACAGCTCGCCGTCGTATGCATAATGAGACCGCGAGGGAATTCGGAAATGCCCTACGGCGTCTCGCCATTAAAGCTTACCCTACAGCTGATAATTGCACTCGTGATATGTTGGCAAGAGATCAGTTTCTTACACATTTTGCAACTGGTGACTTCCGTATCAGCCTGCGTAGAGCAAAACCTAATACCCTAGAAGATGCAATTGATCTTGCTGCTGAATTAGAGTTTCTTAGGAATATGGAGCAAACCCATTTGATGTCTGATGCAAAAGTAAGGGGAGTGGTGGAGAATAAATCCAAAAGTGATGAACAAATGCAAGTGATGTTAGGAATGGTGGAGGAATTGAGGCAGGAAGTAAAATCTCTTCGTACAACAGTGAGTAACATTCAACAGTCTATGGCAAACCCCACTCCCACTCAATTTTCGAGGGAACCTGCCCGAGAGCCCAAGAACAGCTTTTCACAAGGGTCCGTAGATCGAGCCAGAGGGGCGGGGGGTGGTTGTTGGGAGTGTGGGTGTACTAGACACCTAAAACGAGACTGCCCATATTCGCAGGGAAACTACCGGGGGCAGGCATTGTAGGCCCACTGCCTGCCCCCCGGCGAGTTGGTACATATGCGGCCTCTGCAAGCAATCAGGGTGGCTCTGGATACATTGGAGCCAAAATAGGTGCGTCAGACTCCCTTCTCTTGGTAGATAGTGGGGCAACATTATCAGTCATACCAAAACAACTTTGGCTTGAAATCACTAAGGGGGGAACAGAACTGTCCGGACATCATGGTGATGTGTCTGCAGCTAATGGAGGGTTGATGGGGATTTTGGGAAAATGGCAAACAGTCTGTCAGTTTGATTCATTGGCATTAATTGCAGAGTTTTTGGTAGCTGATGTGCCGTCCCAGGATATTCTTTTGGGTTTTGACTTTTTGAGTAAATATGGTGTTGTTGTGGATTTTGGTAAAAAGGAGTGCAGAATACTGGGTAAAATGTTTCCTCTGATTGTTCCGGCAGATATTGATAAACCTTGGACTGTGATCGTCTTGGAAGACACTGTAATTCCCCCAAATGTTGTCAAATAATATAATTCAGCCTTCTCATAGTCCATGGGCAGCTCCAGTAGTTTTGGTACGCAAGCGTGACGGCGGTCTCCGTTTTTGTGTGGATTATCACAAGTTAAACGATGTAACCCGGAAGGACGCGTATCCATTGCCACGGATCGATGATGCCCTTGACAGTTTGAATAAAGCTTGCTGGTTCTCCACTCTTGATTTAGCCAGTGGTTACTGGCAGGTGGAGTTGGATCCTAGAGATAAATATAAGACTGCTTTTATCACTCGGCAAGGCCTGTTTGAATTTAATGTCCTCAGTTTTGGTCTTTGTAATAGTCCAAGTACATTTCAGCAACTGATGGATCTGGTGCTGGCAGATCTTCAGTGGACTACCTGTCTGGTGTACTTGGACGATATTATCATATTTGGACGGACATTTCAGGAACATTTAGGCCGTCTGGACGAAGTTTTGATAAAACTACGCCAGGCTAACCTTAAAGTCAAGCCCACTAAGTGTAACTTGTTTGCCACTCAAGTGCAGTATTTGGGACACATTATTTCATCAAAGGGGGTGAAAGCAGATCCCACAAAAGTAGAGGCTGTGCGTCAGTGGCCGGTGCCCAAAAATCAGACAGAGGTCAGGAGCTTTGTGGGTTTAGCCTCGTACTATCGGAGGTTTGTGAAGGGGTTTGCTGAGATTGCTCGTCCCCTGCACCAACTTACATGGCATGCCAAACAGCCTTTGAACAGCTCAAATTGAGTTTAATGTCAGCACCTGTTCTTATATACCCTGATCCCTCCAAAACATTTATTTTAGATACGGATGTTAGCAATGCCGGTATTGGGGCGGTGTTGTCACAAGAAGAGGGGGGGTGTGAACAGGTTATAGCATATGCCAGCAGAGCCCTTACTAAGGAGGAAAGAAAATATGCCACAACCAAGAAGGAGCTGTTAAGTATGATCACGTTCATTAGACATTTTAAACATTACCTGTTGGGTAAGGAATTTGTCCTGCGAACGGATCATAATTCCTTGAGGTGGCTGCATAATTTCCAGGGGTTGGAGGGACAGTTAGCCAGATGGGTGGAGCAGCTGACAAGCTTTCAGTATAAAATTGTTCATCGCCCTGGACGAGGGCATGCTAATGCTGACGCCCTTTCTAGGCTGCCTGCTTACCTGTCCTCTCCAGTGCCCCTGGAGCCAGCCCCACAGCCGCGAGGGGTGCCTGTAATAGCTGCAATACAAAATGTGCCTCCCAATGTAACCCCAGGGTGGGAAGGGGATGAGTTGGCTTGGGCGCAGCGGGAAGATGCCGAGTTACAAAAGATCATTGCTTGAAAAAAAGAGGGAGGGACTTGTTTGCAACCACCGGACGATTTACAAAAGTATGCACCGGTATGGTCCCAGTTACAAATGCAGGGCTCCCGTTTGGTGAGGTTTCCCCCATCGAACTCGGATGCCGCAAACCAGGTACAGGTGGTTATTCCCACTGTTATGGTGTCAGAAGTCTTAAGACAGTTGCATAGTGATGTTACGGGTGGGCACTTGGGAATACAGAAACTACAAGCAAAAGTGAAAGACCGTTTCTATTGGCTGGGCTGGTTTGGGGATGTGCAGCGTTGGTGTCGCGAATGTGTGGATTGTGGGTCTAGAAAAGCTGTGGGGAAACATTGGCGGGCTCCACTCCAATCGGTGGTAGCATCACGGCCATATGAGCGGGTGGCGTTGGACATTTTGGGACCTCTCCCTGAAACCCCCAAGAAAAACAAATATATTGTAGTTATTGGGGATTACTTTTCCAAATGGACGGAGGCGTTCCCTCTTCCGAATCAGGAAGCTGAGACGGTGGCTAAGTTGTTAGTTGAACAGTGGGTGTGCCGCTTCGGAGCCCCCAGGATAATCCATACTGATCAGGGCCGAAATTTTGAATCTAGGTTATTTAAAGAAGTGTGCCAGTTACTGAACATTCATAAGACCAGGACATCACCTTATCATCCTCAATCTGATGGAATGATTGAAAGGTTTAACAGAACACTGGCCTCCATGTTGTCTCTGTTTGTAGATGATAATCAAGCTAACTGGGACATCTTGTTGCCTTATGTAATGATGGCCTATAGAAGCAGCGTTCATTCCAGTACTGGGTTTACACCCTACAAAGTGGTTTTTGGGAAAGAGATAGTCCTTCCTGTGGATGTTATGCTTAACCTGGGTGATGGGGAAAGATTCTCTTCCGCTTCAGAGTATGTGGCTAGATTGTTGGAGACATTGTCTCTTTACAAAAAAATATATTTGTCAGCGACAACTGTTAGCAAAAAAAAAAATATTTTCCAATGTCCCAAAAACAACACACAAAACAACCTTCAAGAGCAAAAAAAGAATAATAAAAACACACAAAAAAAAAAAAGAAAAAATCCCTGTAGCAATCGCCGGGTCACCTGTGTCACGTTTCCAATAGGCAGATTCGCGTCCAGGACCATTCATAAATTGTACAAAAAAGAAAAAAAAAACATAGAATAAACATTCTGTTAATTAGTTAAAAGTTACTAACATCAACAAACTTAAAAGGTACAATAATCAATAAACAATCACAGTAATATAAGCATATCAAAAGTGCGTGCGTGAATGTTTTGCGAGTGCGTGCGTGAATGAATGAGTGGGTGTAATGGCGGCGCACAGGTACTGACCAAGTTTGTTGTTTATGAAGGGATCTAGGGGGTGTTGTTGTCAGGCACCGTTTCGGCGGATTAAGCAGCCCATACTTGTCTTCAGCTTTATTAAAACCAGATGATCAGGATGTGCAACGCAGTGAAGTTGAGTGAACTCCGCGACGCACCAGACATCACTCGCAGGAAACCTCAGCTCACAAGCGGCCGTCTCTCCCCTTCATACGGTAATACTAATCCAAACAATCACTCCCTCAGCTTCAAACCTTCGGATGACGCGCCCTCTCTCAGGTACGAACCCACATTTATATCCTCCTTGCCTCCGCCGTTAATTGAAAAGCGCCTCCCCATACACGCAAAGTGAAAGTAAAAAATAAAAGTAAACAAAACGAAGATGTGGCGTAAAGCTCCTTTTTTTTTTCTTAATCGCCACACCGCTCAATTGTGTTCTTTCTTGCAAGAAAATGATATCTATGAAAAGTTTCAGTCTGGTTTCCGGCCGCACCACAGCACTGAAACTGCGCTCGTTAAAATCACAAATGATTTACTTTTAGCTTCTGACCAAGGCTGTATCTCAATACTAGTTTTACTTGATCTTAGTGCTGCGTTCGATACTATAGATCACACAATACTCTTAGATCGACTACACAATTATACTGGTGTTCAAGGACAAGCATTAAGCTGGTTCAGATCATACTTATCTGACCGCTACCATTTTGTCTATTTAAATGGAGAAAAATCGATCATAACTCCAGTAAACTATGGAGTGCCGCAGGGATCTGTGTTAGGCCCTCTGTTATTCTCAGTATATATGATGCCACTTGGAAATATTATAAGGAAACATGGAATTAGTTTCCATTGTTATGCTGATGACACTCAAATATATATTTCATCACGGCCAGATGAAAACGCTAAATTATCCAAATTGACAGTGTGTTAAAGATATAAAAGATTGGATGACGCGTAATTTTCTTTTATTAAATCCAGACAAAACAGAGGTACTAATCATCGTTTCAAAAAACCGCCCACAAAACCTCTCGCAATACAACTTTAATATAGTAGGATGTCCTGTTACTTTATCCTCTACAGTAAAAGACCTGGGTGTTATACTAGACTGCAACCTGTCTTTCGAAAATCATATTTCATATGTTACAAAAACTGCCTTTTTCCACCTTAGAAACATTGCTAAGCTACGTAATATGCTATCAGTTTCTGATGCAGAAAAGTTAGTTCATGCATTCATGACCTCGAGACTAGATTACTGTAATGCTTTATTAGCCGGTTGTCCTGCATCCTCAATAAACAAGCTACAGTTAGTCCAAAATGCCGCCGCTAGAGTTCTTACTAGATCAAGAAAATTTGATCATATAACACCGATTTTATCATCACTGCATTGGTTGCCTATAAAGTTCCGTATTAATTACAAGGTATTGCTACTGACTTATAAAGCCCTAAACGGCTTAGCTCCAGTCTATTTAACGGATCTTCTATCGCCCTATAATCCATCGCGCACTTTAAGATCACTTAATTCAAGGCTTTTGGTCATACCTATGGCCCCGTTCACACCGCAAGTCTTAATGCTCAATTCAGATTTTTTGCTCAGATCCGATTTTTTGATTGGCTGTTCACATTACCTTTTAAAATGTGACCTATATCTGATTGCAGTGTGAACTGTTTGAGGTTTCAAACTAACCCGCATGCGCAAAAGAACAATAACAATGACATCAGACGCAGCACGAGGTTGCACTAAAGTTCGGAAGGTTATGGAGGAAGTAAGCATATTCGCATTTATTTCAAAATGTTTGTGTAATGGAAGCCGTAACATTAATGAGCAGGTGCTGAGGAGGACAAGAACGAAGAGAGAGAGAGCAACATTTTTGGCTATTTTTGCCTTTTGTGGCTGCAAATTCACTACAGAGGTCGGTGTGGATGCGTAGACGAAGTCAGGAGTGGTGGGAATGTGATGTGAATAGTTTCACTGAGACGCTGTTTTTTGAAAACTTTAGGATGTCAAGGGCAACTTTTGATTATATCTGTCAGCGAAGTATCTCCCCATAATTAGGTCTAACACCTCACTCTCCCTCCATTGACTCGCTCCATCGCTGTTCTCAATATCTAGTCAAGTTTTTAATGTTAGGCTACTGTCTGTGTCTGTTGTGTCTAGGGCTTCGCCGGCGCATAATTGTGACAAATGTCGACGTAGATTGACGTAAAAGTCGCATCAAATCCGCCTTGGTTGTTCACACTGCGGCCGCATTGAAAAAAATCAGATCTGGGTCTGATTCAGGACCACATATGTATGTGGTCTAAATCTGATTTGAAAAAATCAGATCTGGGCTAGATTTGAGTGTTCACACTACCTCTGAAGAAGTCTGACCTGGTCACTTGACCCCAAAAAAATCAGATTTGGGCCACTTTTGCCTGCAGTGTGAACGAGGCCTAGGATATCCAGATCAACCAAAGGAGGGAGAGCATTTTCACATTTAGCTCCAAAACTCTGGAATAGCCTTCCTGATAGTGTTCGTTGCTCAGACTCGCTCTCCCAGTTTAAAACTAGATTAAAGTCGCATCTCTTCAGCCAGGCATTCATATAATATTTTTAATCTTACAGTTCAAATTACAATCCGGCCTCTAATTAATAAACGCCAGAGGAGAACTGGCCCCCGACTGAGCCTGGGTTCTCCCAAGGTTTTTTTTTTCTCCATTGGGTCACCTGATGGAGTTTTAGGACACCATTAGGTCACTTGATGGAGTTTTTCGGTTCCTTGCCACTGTTGCCTTTGGCTTGCTCAGTTGGGGATATTATGGGGATATTTAATTTGATTTTATCAATCAATAAATTCCACTAGAAACAAACCTTGTTGTATTATTTTAATTTAATACTGTGAAGCTGCTTTGATACAATCTGTATTGTGAAAAGCGCTATACAAATATACTTGACTTGACTTGACTTGACTCATGATTATTTTCTTTTGTCCTCTGTGGTCTGTTCTGCCCATTTAATTTACGATCTATGCCATTACAAATTCACTGGAATGCACAAAGAATCTCTCTTTTTTTCTCCACAAATCCTCACGTCTCTTTCCAGGTTTGTTTTCACAGGTAAATACAGTTTACTATCTGTCAAAATCACTTTGAAATGCTGAAGTAAAACATTTTTTTAAGGCAACTTATGTTACATAATACAGATTACCACAGTGATATTTAACCGTCTGATGTTGATGCTTTTACACTTTAAATGTCCTTTTAATGTTCAATGGTTGAAGGATGAGTAGTATAATGTAATTGTATATAGTTCAAAATACATATATTATTGCGTCCATAGAGCTAGTCTTTCACTGATTGTTTACAGCTTAACGGAAGTTACACCCATAATTTATGGGTCATGAATAATGTGGATAGGCTTCTTGATATTTGTCGGGGGCCCCTAATTCCCGGGGGCCCTAATCGGCTGCTTACCTCTCTTATTGGTTAAGTCCACCCCTGCCTGAGAGCCCAATCAATCACCTTTGAGTGTAAACTAACCCATAGAGATTTGTCGCGGTGTTGGGTATAAATACAGAAGCAGACGTACATTTACCTTTGGCTTCAGAGCCGAGCGGTTCGTTTGTTCCTGCTTTCCAGTCTCCAAAGAGTGTCTAAAGAAAACGTGTGTTCTTCAGGAAGAAGAAGTGGTGGCGAGATGAAGCCCCATGAAACATTGAAGCTTTCCAGCCAAGTGGTTCACACTACAACAGTCACAAGCATAGGGCACGTTCTCTTCCTCACCACTAGAGGGCACTAGAGGGCAACATGTTTGTGTATAAATCATGTTATATGGTAGAAGGAGTGAATAGCTGGATCCCAATATGCATACTATCCACCCTAAATAGTATTGACAATTACTAATGTCACATACTATTTAGGATGGATAGTATGCACATTGGGATCCAGCCAATGTGTCATGCAAAAGCTGAAGCATTGCCTTGCCTTGTGCTTGTTGAGAAACATACTGGACATTATGGGACTTTGATGAGGAATTCAGGTAATACTTTATTCTCTCTATTATACTTATATGCATCATCCATCCATGGACATTGATTTGTCTTGAACTCTATCTACATTTTTGTTTGTTGTGATTTGGGGTGAATCATTTGGATGGAAGGTTGAACTGAATTGAATTTTATATGTTTTATTTTTTTACTAAATATAAACTACTGAGATTTTGCATTCAATAAAAGTCTTTGGTTTGTGTTTATGCTTTGTTCAATGGACTATGTTACTGTTTCCTTTTTATAAAAAAAGTTGTAATAATGCTTTTGGGTTTAGTTAAAGTAACACTAAGTAACTTTTCAACCTTAATAATATATTTCCAAAACCCTTGTGATAGTACATCGACTTAAAATAGGTTGAATGACACATCTACCATAGCCTGACGGGGTTTGTATAGTTTTTAATCGTACTTTTAAACTTCGGGGTTCGGGTAGTAACCCGCGAGAACAAAAAGAACTACAAAATTCGACTGCTTTACGGCATAGGCTACCTCACTTCCCCCAACACGTCCTCACACATGCTGTTGGACTTGTAAGTATATTGCTTATATTGTATATCACTCGGACAAGCTTTCATTCGTTGGTGTGAGCTAAAAAGCACCTGGCGTTCTTGTTGATGGATTAGTAGACATCTTCAGAGGCTAGCTGTGCTTGTTCGATGTCCGACGATTTGTAACGCGTTGTGTTTATTCCCCAATCGAACTCGTGTAACTGTCTGTCACACGTTCTACCGTCCACAGCATTACTTGATAGACAAAAATAGGACAAGAATGAGCATCAAACAGAAACAACCCGCTTACGGGTTTTTGTTCGAGGCACACATACAATACAGACTGCCGACAGTTAAACAGGGCGCGCGCAGCTCTTAAAGGGGCCACACCTTATTTCCACTCGTTACAGCTTCTATCCGACTGAACGGGGACCGGTATACAGGGGGGAGGGGATCAGGCCGTGAGTGAAGAGACTGCTCTGCGTGAGTGGTATTTACGACAGCGACTCTAGGGGTCGTTGTTTGACCAAAACGGAAATCCTACATAATGGGGCTTTAAAGTCTGCGTGAACCGGAAGTTGCAAACGACTTTTCTCCAGTGCTGTGACGTATTTCCCAGTGAAAAGGAATATTGAACAGAGGGCAGGGTTTTACTCTAGTGCTCCTCCTCTCCATCTCTCGCTCATTACAGACTAACGATTTGAGGGGAGAGTGGTTAAGCGTTTCCCAACCCAAGCCGTCAAGCATATGTCATCAGGGAAGGTCCTCCAATGCAGAGAGGAGGGGCATTTTCAGATTTTGATTAAAGATTACGAAGCCAAAACATTTTTTTCCGTGTTTTAACTTGCACGGATTAATTGTTCACCACAAGACTAGTAATATGCGCTAACAAAGTAAATAGGGTCCATTTTGATTTCAGTTGGACTTTAAATGTAAAACGGTTATTACACATATCTCAACGTTCATTTCTCGATCTTCATTTGCTCACAATACCACCTGGTGGTCAAAGAGTGTAAAACAACAGATACATTACAGATGACCTGATGTGATCTGTGATACACCGTATTTTGCACCAGTTAAGGTTTAGAAATAACGGTGAAGAAAACATTTATTTCCACATAGACTAATCTATTTATGAGTATAATGTGTAGTTTCTGGTGGTATATAATGGTTGTATAACTGTCAAAATATGTTGCGCCAAGATTTCTGAACCAGTCAGGCCGAAGCAAGGCTTCAAACGTCATCGTCAATCTAAACACAAATGCTGCTAAATAGCACTAAAAGTGGTTCATTGGCTTGTAATCATTGGGGAACCACTTTAAGTGCTGTAGATGAGCTGAACATCGTCACCATTGTTGAGATTCATACGCGGATTATTGATGTTTGTGTGAGTCTGAAAGACCCAGCTTGAAACACTTTATATAATGAATAAAAAAATAAATAAAAAATTCTGACTGTCATTACTTCATAACATAAGGCTGCTATAAATAACTGTTAATATACTCTTAGATCAGACTCTGGATGAGATTAGTGAATAAGGCCACTTGATGATGATTGTATCACCATCAATAATTAACCAACTTTTGCAACTTTTGCCATAACAAACACACAGTTACAGCAGCCAGAGAAAAACTGATATTCATTTTGGCAAGAGCCCAACTAAAGCAAACACTGATCACCATAATGGATAAACTTAATTATTGTCAATAAATTCTCAATAAGAAGGTTCGTATGAAAGAAATAAAGTCAAACTTTTGTTTGGTAGCCGTTGCTGCCAATCATACGTTGCTGCCTTAAAACAGACGAGTTTAGAGATCATTTTACAGAGTTTTGACTACAATTTGAAATAAAAGAAAACAACCTGGGAAAAAAAATCAGTTATTTTCTGTAAATTCCGTTTGTTTGTTTTTTTACAGAGTACAGTGTATTACAGTGAAGATAACGTGGTTCTCAACTTTTTGCCTCCTATAAGAAAATATTCCAGGGCCCCCACAATAGACTCATAGCTAGGGCTGGGCGATAAAACGATAACGATATGTATCGCGATAGACACGTAATCAATATCAATAAAAAAATGCGTTTTTTTCTTCATTGGAAGAAACCAGAGGTTGCAAAGTAAGTTTAGTTGCATGAGCAAAGGCACTCACTCTCTGGTAACCTAGCAACGTAGAGGGTGACCTGCTGACACGCTAACAGCCGGTCATGTGACAGTATGGTTGCGCCATATCGTTGTCTCGAGTTGGATTCTTCAGTAACAGAACCGGCGTGGAGGAGAAGAGATACTGACAAAAAGAGATCTAATCAATTGGTTACTGCATTAATCATTAATTAAATCAAGTTTATCTAAAAACAAATGTTTGGAGACTTTACAGTGTTACCCCCTAGAGCCCTGATTTCTGAATAGAGATAAAGTTTTGGCAGAAATAGAATTCATGACAATACAATATTCTTTAACAGAAATATGACACTTAAATTTCAGACACAGTTCAGTAATACTCAAAAACTGACCATCAGAATTCAACAACTGACTAACTAATAGTACATTGTTTGTAATATACTTATTATTCCAAATACAAAAGGAGTGAGGAGAGAAGTTATGTTTAAAAGCCAAACACCATGTCAAAAAGACCTGCTTGTGAAAATTAGATAAACAAAGAGTTATTTTGTTGATATCAAAACTGAAAAATTCATACCACCAAGTTGATTAATTAAATGGTTCGGGAAAATATTCCACATAGAGCAATTCTTTTTGATGAAACATTTTAGCCAATTTATTTTAAAAGTTCAAACCACCATGATCATACCCACTGCGCATATGTGGCGATAGAGCGGTATGACAGGTAGAAAGATTTACGACTACGCCACCCGGGGAGTTTCGCCCCGGGAAATATGGACAACACTCAGATTATCATCATTAGGTCACTCAGGTTCACTTTCTCTAGTAAAGGTAGGCAGAGACATGGGTATCAAAAATACAAAAGATTTATTACAATTTAATTTATAGCAAAAAAACAAATCACATTAAAAGACAACCATTTCATAAAATAACATCTGGAACTAAGAAAAATATACTGACACAAGGTCAACAAACGACATATACACAAAACATTAATACAGTTGACAAAAAAAAAACACAAATTGACAGGGCTAAGGGTACACCACGGGAGACGCAGTCACTAAGTTTAATTTACCAAAGCACACTCACACACCATAGTGCACTCAGGTCACACCATCAAGCACTTCAACAGTGTCACACGGCAAACACTCGAAGAAACACCACCACCAAAAGAGACCCTCTACCCGTGGGACCCCAGCTCCTGAAAAGAAATAAGAAAATGAATACACAAACTTCAAAATAATAATAATTACAACAAACCACAATTAGAAATGGTCCCAGTATAAGCAAACAAATGATGGTAATAATTTAACAACCACTCACAATTGGTACACAAAGATCTAAACAAACAACAACACACTCAATTTCCATCACGGGTTCACATAGAGCCACTGACGGTTTTGTGCACTGGTTACAGATCCTAATGAGTGTTAGTTCCACATGTAGCAAATGGTAATATTACACCCTCAATAAATAAAATAAAACCAGACAGCAGCAAGAGTAAACGCCACAGGTGTGACCGGAAAGCGGCAAGCCCTTCTCTTTGCAGAAATATATGATGTTCTTGTAATATGGCAGCAAGGAATCAACAAGATTATAATGGCTATTTATAGCATCAGTAGAGAAAATGATCACCCGGACGAGAGGGAAAATCCTGGTCCAAAGACAAAGAAAACACCACTAAAATGTTATGCCTCAACGCTAAATGTTAAACTCAACTCAGTTACATGCGCAATAAACTTACCAAAAGAAGATGATCTAACCACCCATGGGGTTTATCCTTTCGTCGCACAGACGCTCTAAATTTGTGCACTCGGCTGGAGCACAGAGACACTGCACACAGCCCAAAACATCAGTCGATCCCAAACAAAACAGACAATTCGCCCTCCACACCCAATTTGCACATACCTGATTGTAAAGCAAGCACACGAATGCACCCACTAAGACGATGCCACGGACAAGGCAGAGAGAAAAGACAGGCTAAACACAACACAAATAGTCAGTGCCATTGTTACGATCTCTTCTGAGTCGCAACAAAAATAAGGGAGTCACCACACGCCACAGCTAATTGATCAGTGAATTTATTCATTCGTGTAAGACAACACAACATTAAGGATCAGTATAAATGACAATCAGTGTGTCAGTAGTTGTGTGCAAATGTATATCACTCATGAAAAGTAACAGTCCAACCATCCCACGGGAGATGGAGCAAAAGGCGGCGGTGATATCCCATATCCCTCACATCTCTTCAGTTCTTCAAACCGACAAAAGTTCCAATACAGCACAAACGAAACCTGCACGAAATCAGGCCAAGCTCAGCCCGCCGCACGCTCTCATCTCTGTCCCAATCTTTAATAGAGCATCATAATTACGTTCAGGTGTACAACCATACACTTCAGCCAATCATCTGCAATTCAGAGATAACAGGTTAAATCACTGAAACCGTCACAGCCATACACAGAGAAGATAACCATTGCTATATGCTAACCCACCTACCTACAGCCACTGTCAACAACGAATCAGGGGGCGGAGTCGGACGTGACGCATGCCAGGCTACAGCCAACCAGCTCTTAAATAGGGTGGATTACCTGCTGATAGGTGCTCACTAATGTCAATCATCTCATTCATTCGGTTACACATAGACACGTCGAAACGACGTATTTTCTACGTCGTTTTTGCACGTCCAATTTTGCTCCCCTTGAAGGTGCAGACTGTGACGCCAGATGACGTCTTTTTACGACGTCTTCCGCACCTCTAATGTTGATGTCCATCCACAAAAGTTTGTTTATGGGAAGAAGGAAGGAGACGGGGTCGGCTTGCTGTGGATCGTGTGTTTTATTAGATATTGTGCGTCTTTTCCAAAGAATAATCGCACTCAATCAAAACAGCGGCTTCTTTAAGCTTCTCCTCATGAGATGGCACACTCACTTCTTTAGGCTTCTCCTCATGAGACGGCACACACACTTCTTTAGGCTTCTCCTCATGAGACGGCACACACACTTCTTTAGGCTTCTCCTCATGAGACGGCACACACACTTCTTTAGGCTTCTCCTCATGAGACGGCACACACACTTCTTTAGGCTTCTCCTCATGAGACGGCACACACACTTCTTTAGGCTTCTCCTCATGAGACGGCACACACACTTCTTTAGGCTTCTCCTCATGAGACGGCACACACAGTTCTTTAGGCTTCTCCTCATGAGACGGCACACACACTTTTTTAGGCTTCTCCTCATGAGACGGCACACACAGGCTTCTCCTCATGAGATGGCACACACACTTCTTTAGGCTTCTCCTCATGAGACGGCACACACACACGCACGCACACACCTTATTATTCTTGCTTTCCCTGGGAATCGAACTCGTGATCTTAGCGTTACAAGCATAGATATCATATATAAACGCTAGATGTCTTATGTCACTTCCGGCATCATCGTTCGGCCATCTTGTCACAGTGCTCTGTGCATTAAGGTGAGTGAGCAGCACGCACACAAATCCTCTTATCTCGCTGAAATCTTGACGGATTTACAAACGGTTTGGTTTCTTACAAACGTTATTAACGTGGCTATAATTCCGAATGCTTGAACATGTATGTTATAATTTTTCATATGTATGCAGTGTATGTATGCAGTGTCATAACTACATCTCTGACGTTTATAACAAACCAAACCGTTTGAAAATCGGTAGAAAAATGAGCAAGTTATGGTTATTTAAAAGTACATGCACCATTGAAGTAGTGAGCGAGTACACTGTGGCAAGATGGCCGCCACGTGCGGACGTCGACCTCCATTGGCCAGCAGTGCGCACGAGACATCTAGCCTTTATATATGATATCTATGGTTACAAGCGCCAACGCTCCACGGTTTGAGCTACAGTATCACACCTTTGTACGCGTCGACAGTTATCACCTGATGCTGAGACGATCAAATGGAGTTTTTGGAAAATGATCTTAAATAATTATAAATAATCTGTAGGCCTATTCGAATATGTATTAATCATGTTGATAATGCGCGAATGAGGCGTTTAGCGCGGCGCGGACGAGCGAATGAGGCGAATTGAGCGTCTGGCGCGATACGCGCGAGTGATTTGAGGGTGAGAGAGAGTGAGATAATTCTGTTTAGTCCAGAGGATATATCGCGTTTAGGCTAAAAATAGGTTCGCCGCTTATCGCGGTTGGGAAAGAAACTCTTGCAGTACATTTTAAACAAGGAAATAACGATTTGGCATGAAACATGGATGGAACGAATAGGTTCAGTACACAGCAAAATGACATGACAAACTCTTTTTTTTTAAAATGGCGTTTATTGCGTTAAAAAAAAAGTAATAATCATGTAAATTTCCTGCACCTGTCATAGATGTCCAAATGACGTCCAAAAAAATTACCCAGTTCAAAGGTCTAATGTTGAACGTCAATATGACGTCCAAGTTGGGTCATGCTTGGACGTCCAAATAGTGGACCTAGTTTGGACGTCGAATAGATGTCCAGAATTGGTCATGGACCGACGGACCCAAATAGACATGATCTGCACGTCTATCCGACGTCCAATGTTTAGTGGGTATGGATTGCATAATATATTTTTCTTTAAATGATTTTTTTTTTTTTTTTTTAAACAAAATCAAACTTGTCAAACTCTTTGGTAAATGTCCTGGGTACAAATAGAGCTTGGGATATATACGCAGATCTTGATAAACCTTCAGATTTAGACAATGAGACACGACCATAAATGGATAAATCTCTCTGCAACTTTTTGGGGAGCACTTAGTCAGTATTGTGTATCAAATAAAACCAAAGAAGTGTCTTTTAAAATTGCTCACAGAATATATCCTGTGAAAGACACATTAGAGCGTTTTCATCTGGATATTGATTACAATTGTTGTTTTTGTAATTGTGAAAGAGAGTCTATTGTGCACTTATTTTTTGACTTGTCCCTGTTCTTCAATCTTTTGGTATGAGATGTCTCAATTTCTAGGTGTTAAAATGAACTGCAACCTAGTATTAAATTTGTCATCTGTCTTACTTCATACAAATGAATTTGACTTTTCTAAAAGAAAAATGTATGTTATCGATTTGTTTCTATTATTAGGAAAATTTCATATTCATCAAACTAAATGGAGTAACTCAAAACCCAACTTTGCTCATTTTAAAGCAGCCTTTAAAATTTATTTTGAGTCTGTAAAGTTTTTAAAAAATCAAAGCCCAAAGATCTGTATCGCTGCTAAATGAATGTAATATATGTGCGTGATGCACATATTTTTTCTTTTCTTTTCTTTTTTCCAAATTATTGTTGTTTCAAGTTATACTTACCAAATGTGAAAATGTGTAAAAGAAAAGTGTCAAGAACTTGATATCAAATTCTGTCATTTTGAAAATTCAATAATTTAAAAAAAAAAAAGAACCGGCGTGGAGTGGAAAATGAGTGCCGCAGCGATTGTTGATAAAACAGGAAAAGTCAGCTTGTCAGTATATGGCAGTTTTTTGGATTTTATAAATGTCGTCTGCAAATTATGCAAGACCGTCGATGGTTTCTCTATGTTTATATTTAACATTTTGCACTATTTTATTACACTCTATTATGCATTTCTTACATATTCTTTAATTTTGCACCTTAATGTTAAGACATAATTGTTAAGTGTTCATTGTGATTTTAGACTTTGTTTACATTTTAATTATTTCAGTGTTTTCCATGGTTGTGTTGACATTTCTGCCTTTATAACTGAGGAGATTATAATCAGAGGAAGGTTAAGTTTAATTTTTTTTAAACTTAAGGTTATTTTTTTTAATGTAATATAAAAAATATAGGCCTATATACATAAATCTCCTGGTCCTTATTTTAAATAGGTCATAAAAAATATCAATAATTATCGATATCGACCGATATGAAACACTTATATCGTTATACAGTTTGCAGCCATATCGCAGGCTCAGCCAGTGTTAGAGTTTGTGTACTTCCCAGTCCTCCAGTCCTCCTGTCACTGCGTGTTTATCTTTCGCGCAGCGCACCATTACGGACTAGTCCATTTCATTGTGAAAGTAGGGGGTGTATGTGTAGGGACAGATAACCATGAACTGGACATTTTAACTACTTCAACGTTTCAACGTATTTCTTAAGAATATTAATACAATTCACCATGCTTTTGAAGCGTTCGGATGATAAGGGGCTTTTTTTTTTTTTTCGAGTTTGGTTGGGGTACCCCCTACTTTGACCGCTGTTCGGGGGCCCCAAGCAGCCGCCTACCTATGCCTCTGGTCCCAGCGCTGCCTGCAGTCCAACAAGCCTGATAAAAGCAGAGAGCTTTCACTACTGTTTAGACGTCTGGATTTGGACAGAAGACACACACAGAAATCAACACTCAGGTTTGTCTTTATTTCCTTAATATTATCAATTTGATCACTTTCATTTCAACTGTTATGTATTAGGCTACATGTTTTACGGATGTCCTGAAAATAAATAAATAAATAAATACATCTGAAAATAAAAATCTAACATTATGAGAATAAATTAGAATTATTTCGAGATTAAAATCGAAATATTTCGAGAATAAAGTTGAAATATTTAGACTTTATTCTCGAAATGATACGACTTTATTCTCGTAATTGTAGAAAAAAAAAACGGATTTTTTTTTCCGCTGTGGTTCAGGGCTTCCATAGCCTACAATCCGATACTAATTGTAATTATTTTAAATGTATTTATTTTTTTATTATTTGATTATATTAATTCGTTATTTAATGTTTAAAGAGGCGGGAGAGTCGGAAGAAGAACGTGCTTGTCCAGAGTAGATCAGAATTTAAATCTTCACATATCTAATCAGGGACGTGCACAGACATTTTGAGGGGCAGGGGCTCAAGTGAAATAAAGGGCACTTCTCATAATTACGTTTTTTTTTTTTTTTTTTTTTTTAACAAAAACGTATATATATTAACACAACTCTGACTTCCTTTTTAAAAATTAATTAAAAAAAGTTAATTAATTTTAGGCTATCTTCCTCAAACTCACGCAATTGTTTCATTTTTAAAAGATGTCTACAAAATAATCAGTTCACACAGAAACCATGGTCTCCTTAGTATTCACTAGGTTTATAGAGCAGCAAAGGAAACCATTCCACAATGTGCATGTTTTGAACACATTTTCTTTGCTACTAGTTTCAAGTATATATGAAGAGTTCAGATGCAAAAGCCTCTAAGTGCCATCTGAAATTTTCTTCTAAAATGAGCATTTTTTTTCAAGCTCGTATATTTAAGTTCAGTAATTTAACTTAAATGACAATTAATAGGTAATTTTCATTGCCAGTAATGTGAAATAAGTGAACATAAAAGCTTGATAAAAATGATCATTATAGAAGGAATTGCATTTTCATCTGAACTCTTCATATTTAGAATAACCTAAATAACTGCATCAAGCAGAGGAGCGTGTTTTACTAATAATTTGTTTATTTTTTGCACAAGGCACTACATCGTTTTAATTATTTTGGTGTTATCAGAATACATAACACTTTAAAATTAAACTTACCAAAATAATTGAGTAACAATAAAAGCCAATGTCATGTATGTATTTGTGGTTGTATATGGAATACTATTTTATAAAGGTTTAGACTGAGGAAATAAAAAAGTTAAATTACTCATAAATAAAAAGTTAATTTATAAATATTGTTATTTTTAATGTTTAATGTTAACTTATTTCTACTCAGTTTTATTTATTAATGTACCAGATGCAGTTACTCAGATTTACTAAATTGTTTAGAGTGTATCTAATATAGTAGCCTACAGCAAACTGTTGATTTGAGTTGTGCATTCTGGCTGGTGTGATGCTACTGAAAAACAAATTGCGTTCAAATCACGCAGAGACAGAACTTGCATTTATGTGGAGAAATAGCCAAATCAATGTAGGCCCTTGTATTTTTAAAGGTGCTCTAAGTGATGTTGGGTGATGTCACTTCTTGTTGACTTTTAAAGTATTGTCAAACAAAACGGTGGCTAGCTAGACCCTCCCTCCTCCTCATCTGCGCACTAACCCCCCAAACTCCACCCCTAAATCATTCCTGTCGGTTATTGGCTGGAGCAGTTTGTTATGTTTTGTGGTGCAGGTGAGCCCATTTTGTTTCTCTTGCTGTTTGTGGAGCCTGTGTTGTCTACAGAGACCGCGTTTTTTTTACATTGTGTTCAGGGGACAGGCAGCTAGCGGATGGTAAGGAGATGTTTGCTGTATGTGACAAAAAATGTTTTGGCCTAAAAAACGCGCGACATCACTTAGAGCACCTTTAAGTTTATACATTTAAATGTTTTTTTTTTCCTTTTTTATTTTTAATTGGTTTAAATTTTTGTTTAGCTGAGCAACAAACGTAAACGTTGCTCGTATAGTGTCACTAAATTATATGCTGATCTTAACTAATGAATGAACGAAAAAGTACACGGACCCTGTATAGCCTACACTATATATAGCCTATTTGCACGGAATAGCATCAGAAAATAGAACCCGCCGGTTCTTTCTTTCATTTTTTTTTTATTTATTTTTTTATTGAATTTTCAAAATTACAGAATTTGATATCAAGTTCTTGACACTTTTCTTCTACACATTTTCACATTCGGTAAGTATAACTTGAAACATCAATAATATAATATAAACAATATAAAAACCCCAAAAGATAAAGGGCATCACACACACACATATTACATTCATTTAGCAGAGATACAGATCTTTGGGCTTTTTGATTTTTTAAAAACTTTACAGACTCAAAATACATTTTAAAGGCTGCTTTAAAATGAGCAAAGTTATTCAATTCAATTCAATTCAAATTTATTTGTATAGCGCTTTTCACAATACATAGGCCTATTGTTTCAAAGCAGCTTTACAGAAAGTGCATTAAAAAAATGTACATAGAGAAATACAGTTAATTTGATTTAGGGCATAAACATATAGCCAGCGCTAAGTCGTCTCTTCACAGGCGTCGAGTCGTCTCTTCACGGGTGTTGGGGCATCTGTAGTTTCCATGAGAGGCTGGATACAAACTGGAGCTGACGATCTGTATTTACCTCGGGACTAGCGTCCCGAGATAACAACAGAAAATCATATGGGAAATATTTAGCATAGCTGCTGTTCATAATATTAATGCATTCGATCTGATTCAACTGTAGCCTATAAAAGGTAATCATTATGTGAATGCTTGGCTAAAGAGATGCATCTTTAATCTAGTTTTAAACTGGGACAGCGAGTCTGAGCCTCGAACAATACCAGGAAGGCCATTCCAGAGTTTAGGAGCTAAATGTGAAAACGCCCTTCCTCCTTTAGTGGACTTAGATATCCTAGGAATGACCAGCAGCCTCGAATTTAGTGATCTTAAAGAGCGCGATGGATTGTAGGGCGATAGAAGATCCGTTAAATACACTGGAGCTAAACTATTTAGGGCTTTATAAGTCAGTAGTAATACTTTGTAATTGATACAGAACTTTATAGGTAACCAATGTAGAGATGATAGAATTGGTGTTATATCATATTTTCTTGATCTAGTAAGAACTCTAGCGGCGGCATTCTGGACTAACTGTAGCTTGTTTACTAACTGTAACAATGGTAATTAAGTGCTTTTCCTAAAAATAAGAAAGAAATACAGGGTATTAAAACAGTATGAACTACAAATAAAGTCAGTATGTGAGGCTAAATAGTGTTTTAGTCTGAATTAGGTAATATATGTGCTTCCATTTCAGTTCAGCAATCCCTTCACTCGATTGGGATGTTTTCTTTTGTTCTGGGTGGCAAGTGCAGTAACTGTAACATCGGGCATATTTTGTATTAAACACATACTTCATCAGGCTCCGAAAATTCTTCACAAAGAACACAAAGAATGGCCTTCTCAGCTGCAATAGTTGCAACTCTTGCGTCATCAGAACAGTGTGTTCAACGCATCACCGTTTCTGTTTAAAAAACGTTGTGCAACGTTTTGTCGGGGCTGAAAGCAGCCCGGGGCTGAAAGCAGCCCCGCCTCCTATGTTGCTAGGTTACCAGAGAGTGAGTGCCATGTTCATGCAACTAAACTTACTTCGCAACCTCTGGTTTCTTCCAATGAAGAAAAAAAAATGTATAGAACGTTTTATCGAACGCATTTTTTTATTGATATTGATTACGTGTCTATCGCGACACATATCGTTATCGTTTTATCGCCCAGCCCGGCAGTCCTGTATGAGTGGATACTACACAGGCTATTTAACTTGTAAGCAGTTCAAGCAATAGAAGTAAAAAATAACTTGTTCTCATCCGAGGTTTTCAAGTTAAGATAATACAGCAGAGCAGTTTGAGCAAACAGAATCTCATTTAATAAACTGAACTGGAAGAGAACTAATTTCTCCCCAGGGATGAAATAAAAAATGCAACAACTAACAGTCAAAAGGCAGTCATATTGAACTGGGTTACATTGTTCCTATGGAATTTCTTGTTTTTTTCCCCAGAGGAACTAAATCATGTGACCTCAACCTTCTATTGCCTCAGTTAAGGAGGCTTCTGGTGTCGACATTGTTCCCCATATATGGGCATTCTTCTGTCCTTTCCATCTTCTGCGCTTCGGGCCTCTGTGCAAGTGTGTGCGTGTGTATGTGTCTGGAAGTGTATTTGTAGGTTCATAATATCTTTCAAAATTCAAATAATTGCCTGCACTTTCTCAGTTTGTGTAAATCTACTTAGGGTTCAGAGTATTTCTTTTTTTCCCCACATTCATTTCGCATGTCTAGTAGCCTACAGTTATGTGGTTTCGTTTCATTAATACAGTGTAGGCCTATAGCCTACTTTTTTCTTGATTTACCCTGAAAGAATGAAAGTGAAATGTGACAACATGTCCCATTGGTGGAGCACGTTATAAAACGACCATATGACATATTTAAATGTTATCTGTTATCTAATAAAAACAAAAACAAACAAAAAAACTTGTTTTTTCTCATTTTCTCATGGTTTACTTTTGCTATGGTTAAATATATATCCAGTGATATCTTCCAAAGTGTAAAATATTGTGGTGCATCATAAATGTGGAGACATGGAGATAAATGACTTTGAATCTTTATTAACAGGTGCAGAGCGGACAGCGCATCTCGACCTCGTCTCAGCAGACAGACTGACCCCGAACAACACTACTCTGCTCCAGTGCATCAAGAGAAAAGGTAACATATGCAAACCATGCCGCCCTCTACTGGACAACATTGTCTATAGCATCCCATTTACTACACAAAGATGTTTAAATTTTGTCACATTTTTTTTTCTATAAATAGTGTTGATATGGCAACTAGTAAATACACTAAGTGTCATCATTGCTAGCATGTGTGGAAAGTTTTAAACCATGTGTGTTACAACGAGCCCCGTGTTTGTATATGTCCCGCTCACCCCTAATGAAGCTAATTCATATTCACAAAGCACGATTTGCAAATGCATATCCAAATTTGCGTTAAAAATCTGATTCACATATGCAAAACACAATTTACAAATACACAAACACTATTTCTGAATGTTTCTACATCCAGTGTTCATCCAGTGAACTCTTTAATCAAATCACATTTGAGCTTAACAGTCAATCATATTGAGTGTCTCTGCAGTGGCATTATTTATTTTTATTTTATTTGCCTTTTATTTAACCAGATAAAACTTTCTGAGATTAAAAATCTCTATTACAGAAGTGACCTGGGCTGCGTTTCCCAAAAGCATCGTAAGCCTAAGTAGATCGTAAAAACGATCGTATGACTGATCTTAATATTACGGTCTGTTTCCCAAAAGCATCGTATTAATTAGCACTTAAAAATCATCGTAGATCTACGAGTGCTCTGGAGTAATCGTAAATCCCTAAGTGCATCGTAAGAAGTAAAGTCGCTCGCAGAAAATCCTCGTAAGTGCTAAGATCCATCGTTATCTGGAAACGCAGCTGTTTTCAGATAACAATGGATCTTAGCACTTTAGGGAATTTTCTACGAGCGACTTTACGAACATTTGTGTTCATTTCACGTGCGTTTCACAAAAACGGACTTCGCACGATCGCACGCAGCTGTGCTTTAAGTGCTACTTAAGAGTCGCTGTCCGTTTGTCAAGTGCTGAGATGTCACCTTGTAGAATGGTTCGTAATTGTAGCGCACGCTTGTATTTTGAAATCTATAAAAAGCAAAAACCTTCGGGTGGAGACACCAGCAAAATGGCTGAACCAAAAAAACAAAGAAAATACATTTTTCTAAAAGAGGAGATTAATGTCATTTTAGATAAGGTGGAGCTATTCACCTTATTTTCGAACGCGGAAGTAAACATGGGTCCAGTATCCGGTTTTTGTGCGGCACTTCCGTTTCCTCGCTTCCCTGGGCTAACTAACGATATCAATTGCAAAGGATTATGCAGAATTGACAGAAAAATGTTACACATAACGTAACAGATGAATACAACAAAGATCTAAAGCCCCGCCTCACCCAGTTCGGGTACCGGACCTGGTTGAAAACACTCATGCATCTAGCTGGCAGAGTGCCAACTTCGCCGGCGCCTTCAGCACCGCCCTAAACACGGCCGAGCCAGCGCTGGACTAATATATCTATGGAGGTATTTTTGTCATGTCAAATGTATTAATAATGCCATCAGAATGCAACCAAAGCACAGGACAGCAATAAGTAGATGGCTATAAATAATTGTAAATCATACAAAATAAACGCCATGATGACTAGATTTTATACATGGGTTACAATGATTTTGTTTCTCCTTAGAGTTTTTTATTGAGACTTAATAGCCCAGCCACTTTTCTGGTATTGGGTGGTCTTCTGTAGGTCTTGTGTTCACGAAATGAAAAGAACAAACATACGGTCGTTTCGGTGGTTTCTTCAAATGTAAAGCTTTTAACCACAGGCGAAGGGTGCGGTAAAGTAGGTTTTATGTTGGACATTCGTTAGACATTCGCCAAGCAAATTAAGGGACTGTCTCAAAACTGCACACACACACACACACACACACACACACACACACACACACACACACACAAATAAGCATTCCAAGGTGCGAAACCACGCAAAGCATACTAATAAAATGTAAAGATGTGAATTAAGTGGACAACCTATTTTGCGTCAATACTGCCGACGTTGTCTTTGCTGCTATATATTTATGTTTAACATAGGCCTTCCACAACTCTCTCCCCATATGTCGAATATATCACCAATGAGGCTTATCATATGTCACCAAGCAGCAGCAGCGCCGCGTCAGACACGTTTCTGGTGTGCAGAGATATAGAAAACGCCATGCAACAGAAACGCCAAGTAAATCTTTCTTTTGTACCAGTTATGACAACCTCTAACTGCACAAACAATCCCGGTCTTCCTTGAAGCCATAACGATGAGTTAGTTGTTATGAATACTTGTTTGATTAACCGCTACGGTGAGCTCGCCAGTGACCGGAAGTGCCTGACCGGAAGTCTCGCACAAAATACCGTCAACTGGCTGCGTCCGTATTTCCGTTAAAAAATAAGGTGAATACAAACATATTATTTTCAGCAGGTTTAAGGGCACTCAAATAAACAAAAACAAAAAATCTAGGAGGATATTGCTAGGAAACTGACTGCAACTAGGGGCATTAAAAGATCAGGGAAGGAGGTCAGGAAGAAATGGCAAGCTTTGCTAAAAGGAAAATGGCACTGCAGAGGACAACATTAAATAAATGGGCAGTCTGCCCAATGAGTTCCCCCTTCTCACAGCAGAGGAAGAAATGGCCTTGTCAATACTTGGCACAAGTGCTTCGGATGGCATTTGTGGTGGTATATGCATCCATGGAGGAGTAGGGGTAACTCAACCTGAGCCTGAGTCAGGTCCTTCATGCTCAGAGGAACTATCAGTTTGATCTGCCATCTCCTAGTGCTCCTAGTCCTTCGTGCGCTTGCGCGTGCCTCAAAGAAGGACTTACAACAGCTACAAGTGTGTGCACTATTATACTTTATCGACACGAGTGCCTCAAAAAAGGACTTACAATGACTTACAAAGATACATAACAGCTACAAGTGTATATGCACTATTATACTTTATTACATGGCTTGGTTGAATTCCAATGTAGAATGCAGTCTGTTATTTCTTGATAACAGACCGCTGCGAAGTATAACACACCGTTGCCATGAAAAACAGAGCGTTGCTATGGACACGTAACGGACTATTTTCTTTAGCAGAAGCAATACAATCGTTTTTAAATCAATAAACTCCTTTGTAAATCAATATTTTGTGTCAAATTATTTATTATCATGAAAACACATCACAGAGAACGATCAACTCGGTAACCATATTAACCCCTAGTTCATTTTGCTCCGGAATTACTCGTCAAGCTATAGAATAATACCATAATTCCTCCGTTCAATTACGCCTAAGACATCCAGAGTCACACGCAGACCCATAACAAACCACCAGCCGCATAATTGGGAATAACAAGCCTTACCTTAACACAAAATTGACCACAGAGGCCTGAAGTCAGCTTCCTTTGCTGTTCGTCCAGAAATCCAAGAAGTGGATGGGCGATGACCTGCCTTAATCCAAGATATGATAAAGGGCTTTGGGTCGAAACTCTGCAATGGGGGTCCATTAATGTCCAGAAAAAGAAGCGATGAGAGGCTGTTTTCACGCAACCTATTGCGGGTCTTGCTGTCAGTATCATTGACGGCAGAAAAACCCCTCTCACACTCAGCTGAAGTAGCAAGGTATGTTCTACTCACTGTGCAAATCTTTTCCAGCTTTCTGCCTGGTGCTGTGTCCTGTAATTTCCAGTCGCGAAACTCCTCGACCACCTCTCTGGCTGGTTCACCAAGCATTTTAGCAAGTGCACGTACTTCGTTTTCTCCATACAGGATCAAAGCATTCCGATCCTGTGGCCAAAAACGCTTGTCCAGGGGTTTTAGCATTTGTAGGAGGTCTGATTCTGGCATTCGCCTTGTGAGATTGTCGATCACAGATTGATAAAGCTGATTTCGATTAATCTTGCCTGTGCCCTCAACTAGTTGAACATCTTTAAACAGCCCCAGAGACGTGCGCTGTTCGGCCTTCCGTGTGGATTTCCCTCCACTCGCTTTCATTGCTTTCAGTATATCAATACACTGCAGAATGTGGCAACTGGCATCAACTAGAGTGATATCTCTTTGCTGACATTTCAGTGACAGGCCCTGCAGCTCACGGAGAATGTCTTTCATGCAAGCCAAATCAAGTAAAAACCCTGAGTTTGTGAGGTGTTTGTATAGCGCCAGGAATTCCTTCCTCTCTGTGTCGTTGCGAGATGCATCCTCACTTGCAATTTTGAAGTGGCGCGCTAAAGCAGGGTAGTTATTCCAGACCGCCTTTACAGTATTGAAACTACTCGCAACCCATCTGATGTTGAATATCTGTCCAATTCTCAAAATCTGCATATTTAGATCGGCAGCAGCTTCCTCAAGCAATCTCACTTTCTTTGCAGACTGGTGGTACAGAGAATACAGCTTGGCAATGAAAAACTCTAAATGATTACATCCAGAAACCACTTTCAAAGAATCATGGACAGCCAATTCAAGGCGATGGGCCAAGCAATGTATGGACTGGATGTTTGGAAAATCACGCTTAAGCCTTGCAATGACTCCAGTGGATTTGCCAGTGAGAACTGAACGCCATCGTCTGTGGCGATGCTGATGAGGTTTTCCCCTAAAAACTCATCATATAATCCCGCTGTATGAAGGCACTGTTTTAAGCTGTTGTAAATGGACTCCGCATTTGTGCCCTTGTCTAAAAAAACATTTTCTATATCTCCTTTGCCACTCACATCACATCTCACGTATACGATGAGATAGGCACGCCCATGTACTGTGCTTTCGTCAATGGTGATGCTAATTTTTGAATTGAGCTCTCGAATATTTGAAACAAACTTCTTCCGCATTTGCTGTGCAATATGACCTACAATCTCAGCACAGGAGTGATCTGATTTATGCGCAGTTCCCACCTTTGCACCATTAAGCTCCTGAAGCTTCATTAAAGGGGTAAGCTTTCTGTAAGACAGCCTTTCCTTAGCCACCATATAGGCGGACCTGAATGACGTTGCGGTCTCCTCCATTAATTTGGAATTCACCTCAATTACTTTATTTGGCAGAATCGCCTTTTGCTTAGTCAATGCTACTTCAATGGCCCTCTTGTGTGCAATGCTGTCCCTGTGTTTATATATCTTTTTTCGCAACTTGTTCTGAGCAGCGCTGTTTATTTCCCCATTAATCCACTCCTCAGACAAGTGCGTGCCAGGTACCTTTTCAGACAGAAGAAGGTTTTTTGCGTCCCTACAAGCGATGCACCCCAAGCTTCCATCCTTATCAAACAGCCATGTATATCGGCTCTTCCAGTCTCTCCACTGCTGGCTGTTCCAGTTTAACGGGAGAGAGGACTCGGAGCAAGAGGGGTTAGGATCGTGACCGGCCTCTGACGAGCTGTTACCATCTTCAGCCAGAGAGGACTTTATTTCTTCAGCTTCTTGCGTTGTCACCGCGGGCGCGGCGGGATGTCTAACAGTGCTTGCAGCAGGTGAATCGGTCGTGCTGCTATTAACGTCATCACTACACAATTTCTTAATAAAACCAAAATTAATTAAACTGCCTTGTTTTCTTTTTGCCATGGCTATGATGGTATAACTGCAGAATGAATTAAGGACTTCTCGCGCAGATAAATTGCCTCCAACGTTTATTTTTTTCTACAAATCTATGACGTACTAACATATGTGGAATTTGCACCGCAGCGCCCACACACATTGATGCTCATGACAAGAATAGCATGTATAGTAATCTTTATTGAAGTAAATTAGGTTTTAATCGCCGTCATGCATGAATGAATAATATTTTTGCTATTTTACACATAATAATCCATCATGATCACATTACACAACTGAAATTGCATGTCAAAATATATACTTTTTTTCAATCGTCCCTCCTGAGTGGGGCGATTGAAACACAGGGGTGGAACGGATGAAACATAACAGTTTATACGACAACTATTCATCTAATGCTTGTTTTTATGAACAATACCTGACAAGTAACTTATGTACATATTGTTACAAACATATTTTGTAATTTATTTTCATTTAACCTGTTAGCCAGCAATCCCACTTTTGAAAAATCTCCAGAAATGGCATACCCAAACTAAAACAGATACAGTTCATGAACCTTTTGCACTAAAAGCACAAGTATGATCTCATTTGAAAGCTGACACTTGGTTTATTGTAAATTTAGAATTAATTATTGTAATAATGATTTTTTTATATATAAATAGCTTCAAAGTTTTGTAATGTTATTAGAAAATTATTTTTTATAAAATATCTTCATGATATAATATTGAAAAATAATAATATTGGAGTGTGAAGAATCTATGAGAATCTATCAATATTTCTCTAAATGTGCAATGTTTTGTTAAAAGCCCTAAGGGACTTTGTTTGGTCAAGCACTTTCATGACCACCGCACAGGAGTTTTTTTCTGAATGGGAGCGGATGACACTCATAATTCATATTAAAGGTATCGACTCATTTTTTTCATTTCATAACTCCTGTCACAAATTAAGACATAACTGTCACTATAAGTTTCTCAGAATAAAATAGTCAAATACTGAAACTTGAGTCTTATATCTTTATAATGATGCATAGTTGTTTGTCAATGTATAACATTAAATCTATCTGATAGTAACTTTGAACTATTTAAACAAAGATTGATTCAGTGAGTCGGCGTCCTCGTGAAGGATAACAGTAATATTAACCATTTTTGTTCTTTCGCCCAATAAACAATAGGTGATAAGCCTATGCGCATTTTGCGTAATCATTCTAATAGGCTCGACGAAGACAGACAAATCCGTTTACAATTAATTTTCTTACATTTCTTCCTTGAGTCATATTGAGTGTTTGCTAGTTGAGTTATTATGAAGAAAATGAGGTCAACCAGAAGACGATAAATTAAATTTATTGAAGATTGAAGATTGGACAATTGATGATTATTAAAGAGATGTGTTGTGTAATTGAAAATGAATTTGCATTAAAAGAAACAAGTCTAGGAACAGTATATGAATCTATGAACAGTATAGGCTAAATAACTATGTAGTTTTTTTTTTTTTTTTCTTATTCTTATTCTTGGCATTTTCTGTAGGTTCATATGGTTAAATAACTATTAAACATCGAAAACACATCTTATGCATTACAAATGTTTTCATTATTTATTGCAAAACACTTTTTTATTCAATGTTTAAACACATAGTGTGACCACATTAACAGCGGTTTTCCTATGACCAGGTTTAACTGGCAGGAGGCGCTGTTGGGTGAAATACAACCGTCCCGACAGCCCCTCCTGCCAGTTAAACCTGTTAAACCTTAAAAACTCTGATATTACACACTTAAGGGTGTGTTGTAGTACTAATACACCTGCCGTATTATCATTACAATGGCACATAAAACAATAACTTGTCAGTCAAAAAAAAGTACTGCATGAAATAATTTGTGGTTCATCCATCCCGCGTTTCAATCATCCCGGCTCTCCCCTACTTAAAGTTTCTATTTCACTTACAAGACTTTGTGGTTATTTTAGTATGTTAAGAAGCTTACCGATATTGAAATAAGGGTTTATTGAAATAAAGTTAATAATATTCAGAGGCTGCTTAGAGAGATCTAACAATAAACTAACCCAGGGCCCCTCCCGCTTAAATCTATGAGAGAGGGTGCTAAATAAACATATGCATACTGTCACAGGATCAGCTACACATACAGCCACACCATAAACACTAGATCACAATCACCGATTACTGACTTACAGCACCTGCCTCCAATCATCACTTACACCATATCTGCAGTCACCATCCTCAATCCCATCGTCTGGACTCATCTGAACTATAGACACTACCCAGCAAACACAGAACATTGGCACAACGTACCCAACCTTCTAACAACATGGCCAAAAGGTTGCTATAACTAAGTTGTGTGGTGAAGGTTGTTACAGCGTTGACACAATATTGACTTTAAACCACTGTTTATTTTTTCCTTTGATTTGTCTGCTATTTAAGTCTCATCCGTTTCTTTGCTAGATTTTCTCATGTCTGCTTATGCTGGTTAATGTAAGTCACTCCAGGTATAGTCCTGACATATCATAGTAACACTATGCCTTTATTTATTTTACAGAAAAGAGCCATTCGCATTATTTTCAAAGCAGGATATAGAGACCACACAAATCCACTCTTTATTAGGTCAGGATTATTAAAACTTAAAGACAAACTCTATTAGTGATGTTCAAAGCTAGAAGCAAAGCTCTTCCACATGACTTACAAAAGTTATTTGTTTTTACTTCTGAAGATGGAAATCACAGACGGCCGTATGACTTTAAACATCTAATACAGGGTTCCTCAATTGTTTTTTACCAAGGGCCAAATTCTGCCGACAATACAAAGCCAAGGGCCACCGATCAAAATGTTATGACCTTAATGTTTGCTCTTCTGCTATTATTGTTGTTGTTGTTTTGTTAAAAGAGTCACAAATCACAATATAATTATTCTGATTTTATTTATTTTTATTTATTATTTTATTTTTCTCATTAGTCTGTTTTATTCATTTTATTGCATGGTGGATATTAAAAACAAATGAACAAATAACAACTCTGGATCTCCATGTCCGGAAATGTCATCATCCGTGAACAGCTTGTTGGCCTTGTTTGCCAGGTTCCAAGCCACACGTAAGGATGCTGCGGTGGCATTCTCCTGTATGGATGTGGTTTTTTATGAATAACAGCAACTGATTGCTTGTAAGCTGCTACCAATTGTGTTACCTTCTGTTTGCAACTCTCAAAATGTTCAGGAAAATTGCTGTTAAAAATGCAGTGCAATGAGTTGAAATGGCGTTTGATATTATCAGCCTTATGCCTGGTTCAGATTACACGATTGTTTTGTCTGTTACGATAGTCACTGTGTCAGATTACACGATTTTGACTCCTAAAAATCTTGTCATGTTGTGGACAAGAAACATGTCAGACTACACATTGTTTTCCGACCAGTCATCGAGCCGTCTCACTCTCACACCCATTCACTCGCACATATAGGCTACACACGCTCACTCACATACTCACACACGCACTCACACACACTCACGCTCACTCACTCGCACTCACACACGCACATAAGTTACACGCACTCTCTCTCTCTCTCTCTCTCTCTCTCTCTCTCTCTCTCTCACACACACACACACACTCGCGAACACACACTCTCACTCACTCTCCCTCACTCACTCACTCGCGAACACACACTCTCACTCACTCTCCCTCACTCGCGAACACACACTCTCCCTCACTCTCCCACTCACTCGCGAACACACACTCTCACTCACTCTCCCTCAATCACTCACTCGCGCGCCGTAGTCGTGGAGGACCGTTAAAAAATTAAACATGCTAGTCTTGTCCATTCAGATTTGAATCGTCTATTTTCTGTGTCCACTTTTCTTTTCTTAACACTTGCAATATTTTCGATGTGCGCGAATGCTGTCAGATACAGCGTTTGAATTTTAACGCCAGTGACGTGCTTACGCTGATGTTACCATGACAACCTTGAAATAAGCGCGGGCCAAACATTTTTCCCTCACGGGCCGGATGTGGCCCGCGGGCCGCCTATTGAGGAACCCTGATTAATAGCACGAACAAACCTGAAACAAATGTGTTTGTCTGTTGCTGGAGTAACCCATACAGAAATGTAATATATGTCAATATATGTAAATTACATATATAATGTTAGTGCCCATGTATGTCTGCTGCATATATGAGAATATATGCAAAATTCATATATGTAAAACACATATACATATATGAAACATATATTTCAAAATATATCAAAAATGGCCGTTTTCATGTAAGTGCCATATATTTTCCCGTATATGCACATAAATGTGAAATATATGTAAGACGCATATATGTATACACGCATATATGGCGCATATATGTATACACGCATATATGGCGCATATATGTATACACGCATATATGACGCATATATGTATACACGCATATATGACGCATATATGTATACACGCATATATGGCGCATATATGTATACACGCATATATGACGCATATATGTATACACGCATATATGACGCATATATGTATACACGCATATATGTATACATGCATATATGTACTTATTTCTATAGTACATACTTTCACATGTATTAGGGATACAAACCTTATATCTGAATGCCTTGAAATTAAATGCCTATAGTTGGAGATTGTCTATTGTGTGAATACCAAATATAGTATTTTAATACAATAATGCAGTGTTTTCTTTGTCATTTTTGACAAATACATCCACAAAGTACCATAACCATATGCCACAGCTTTAAAAATGCATCAGTATCACATGCATGTACACTGTAAAACTTTTCACTGTAAATTTACAGTTAAATACTGGCAGCTGGGTTGCTATTCACATACTGTATTTTTACAACACTACTACAGTAAACAGCATTTACAGTACTCCACTGTAATTACCAAATACAGCATATACCACATTTTACATTAAACTTGTCGACAGCAATAAATTGTATTTTTACAGGGAATACTGCTTTTATTATTACATAATTAAAATATTATACTTTAAGGTTTCATAAGAGTAGTCACACTAGGAAAAAGAAAACATTTTCTGGGTTTTAAAACATTTATTTAGTTAAATTGCCTTCTGTGAACATGTTGGCTGAATTACTTTTTAAACATAAAATGCAATTTTAACACTTAAACAGGTAACAGTTAGCACTTAATTAAAGGAATAGTTCACCCAAAAATTTAAATTAGCACATGATTTACTCACCCTCAAGTCATCCTAGGTGTATATGACATTATTCTTTCAGACGAATACAATCAGAGTTCTATTAAAAAATGTCCTGGCTCTTCCAAGCTTTATAACGACCATAGTCCATAAAAGTGCAAACGAAATCCCATTCAAAGTCTGCAAGGTTTCGCAGAAGTGAGGACACCTGTAGGCTTACAGTGGTGTTCTTGTTTTGCACAACTTGGCCAGTTTTCTTTGAAGTTACTTGTCCTTTCTTTGTTTTTGATCCACGTTCAGGATTGATGTCAAGAAAGCGTCTAAAAGGCAGAAAAAAACAACAATTAAATATTATTAACTGAGTGTATATATTTTGACAAAGAGAGACAGCACAAAAGCGGTCTAAAACTGAACAACATGAAAAAAATAAAATAAATGCAATGTTGGATGTTGTGAAAAAAAAAATGCAATGTTGGATGTTGTGATCAATAACTGATATTTTTTCTGCCCTGGTAAAATACATCAACTCAATGTGTCTGTTTACATGCACACTGTCAACTAACTAAATTTTTGGAAGTGGGGTTGCCAGATTTAAAGTTTTATTCTACAACTTTTGTCTACTCATCACCCAGCTCATTAACAATATCATGCCCTCATCCGGTGCCATCAGAGTATCAGTGGAAAGGCAGTCTTTAGACTCTCCGTTTATATAGAGCACACACTGCCAGAATCCAGCCCAAACCTTTGTGACAGAAATAATTTAACTTAATTGCAAGCCTTGCAAGTTTATTGCATATATGACAACATGATTTACCAGACTAAATGCATGTTTGCACCCAAAAATTTTAATTCTGTCATTATTACTCACCCTCAAGACTTTTGTTCATCTTCGGGACACAAATGAAGATATTTTTGATGAAATCTGATAGTTTTGTCCTTCCATTGATATCAATATCATTGCAACTGTCAAAGCCCAGAAAAGTGGTAAAAACATTGGTAAATATATAGCTACAGTGGTTCAACCTAAATATTATGAAGCAGGGTTTCTGCACATTTTTTAAAGTCAAATTTAAGGCTTTTTAAGACCTTTTTAAGACCCGAAGAAATCAAAATTAATACCATGCATTAGGGGTGAGCAATATTGACAAAATATGTCTCGATCGATATTTTCAAAGTTTTCTTGATAATAATTAGATAACATTTTACGGATTGTGTTTCTGTGCTTGGTGCCATGGCTTGTTTAGGCCTGTTGACAGCTGACTGACAAAGATATTCATATTCTATGCAGTGGTCAGTTTACAGCAGTGACAGAAATTAACATTTTTTATTAAGGGGTAATATATTTGCCACCTTAAATTGATTTCAAGGGGCATTTTCACCTATATACGGACATCTGTAGATGTTTCAACAAGATATCTTTCACATCTACTGCAGTCAGATTCACCCGTGTTCACTCTGAAGGAATCACTCACATGGCTGGGCACTTGTATGACACATCAAGGATGTTAAAAGGCTAAAAGCAGGTTTAAAAATTGAAGTCAACAGGGTGCAAATTTTAAAAAGAGGATAACACGGTGTAGGCAACACCGATTTTTGTCGTTGTTCTCTGTATTGACAGCACTCCAAATTTACAAAAAAATTAGCTCAATGTTAAAATTGACCAGAGTTCTCCTTTAAGGTTGCACTAGTTACATGGATAATTTAAACAATGTTTTTACTAGCTTTCTGGGCCTTAAAAGTTGCAAAGACGTTGCTGTCTATGGGTGGTTCAGAAACCTCTCAGATTTCATCAAAAATATCTTAATTTGTGTTCTGAAGATGAACGAAGGTCTTACAGGTTTGGAACGACATGAGGGCGAGTAATTAATGACAGAATTTTCACTAATCCTTCAACTGAAAACAACTTGCACCGATATATCTTAAAATATATGACTGCCACTGTTTTATCTCAAGATGCACACCAGTAATGTTTTTTTTTTTTTTTATGATACATTATTATAAAAGCTGCTTAAATACCCTAATTTTATTAAGGCCTAGACCTGGCTTAAGCTAAGCCCTGTATGGAAACCAGGGCCATATTGTTCATACCAGTAGTCAACATAATAAATACTGTCAAGTCAAGGTTAGTGACACAATTCAGTCTAATATATATATATATATATATATATATATATATATATATATATATATATATATATATATATATATGTATGAATTGCAAATATGCCAATGACTAACCTCTGACCAAACTCAAGGTGCTGCCTCTTCCTGGTACTGCAAGCTGAAGTTATAGGAGGAGGCAAACAGCGCTGCCAGGCCAGTGATGAAGAGGCTGTGATCCTTCACACACACCTTGACCTTCCAAACTTAATATCCAGCACTGGTTGCTTAGAGATTGACCTGTAATGGAATAAAAAAGAAAATAAAAAAAAAGAATAAATAAATAATATTAATAATTAAAATAACTACTGTGGGTTCCACTGTGGTTCGATGTAGTTGTCTATTCATAGTTCTATGAATTAAATTTTTCAACTAAAAATTAAAATTGGTTAGAATGCTAAAATGCACTGGCATATAATTTTGTTTGTTTTAAGCATAAACTCACTTAATTTTGACTTATTCTTTCAGAAAACAAGACAATTTTTACGTGTCTAATAAATGCTTCTTCATGTAAGAATTGTAGATATCTGGACTGGAAACAAAATAAAAACACTAATTAAGAAAAACATATTTTGCAGTAGGGTGAGTAAATGATGGCTTTTCATTTTAGGTTTCATCTACCCCTTTAATGTTTACATACCAGGAAATAAGTCGTGGACTTTCTGGCAAATGTAGATTGCTGGACATCAGCCATGCAAATTTCTGAAACAATTTTTAAAAAGGACAGCACAACCTTGATCAACAGAACCCAAAACATAAAACATATTACAAATTAATGAGATTTGCTGAATAATCTCTACTTATCTGCTTGAAGGATAACACCGTCTAACTTCTTTGAATTAGGGAGTAGTTGTAGGACCATGGGATGGCAATCAGGAACAGGCCTACTACATTTGAAAACAGCATTAGGAACATGGATTTTCATGTGCTAGCAAAATTCTGACAACGATTCAAAAGCACGATCACAGAACTGACAGAATTTGACAGCATTTTTTTTTTTTACAACATAGACTATAACTGTAACACTACTTAAAAGCACTTACATTAACAATGGCCATCAGATTACAAAGCCTAAAACGAAAAAAATATCAAATGCACGTCATGCAAATAGCATGGTAAAGGTTGTCTATTATATGAAATGTCGAAGTTAACGTTACTTGGTAAACAGGTGGAACAGAGTCAGTGAATTGCTTGCGCGGCCACGGTAGTAAACCGCGTTCGCAAAATCAAACCAAATACGTGAAAACAATGTAGAAATGCGAACGCAAAAAAAAAAAAAAAACTTATATATTGGCTTACCGTATCACTCAGTTGAACAATTCTCCATCTTCTCAAACTCTAAATCCCACTTATCGTCACGCGCAGGTTAGATTATTCAATGACAAATTCTTCCATCCGTCTTCAGGTAACTTAGCTGCTACCGTTAACGTCGTCCATTTTCTGCTGCGTCACAGGCAACTAATGTTTGAAACACGAACCGAACCGAACCGAACCTCAAAAAAGCTTTAAAATTGCTCACAGATTCGCAGACATTGTTTATCTTGATAACAGGAATGATTATTTGTTCAGTTGAATCCCGCTGACAAAACGAGTTTGCCTGTTGTAGCTGCCTAACGTTACTGTCTGCTCGCATGACGCGTCACATTTGAACTGAATTGAGCGCGAAAGAAATCAATCCCACAATGCAATGCCTTTTCAGTCAGTATGATGGTAACGAATTTATCAGGACGAAAACATAAATGTGCTGTATATTTACAGCTGTTCTGTAAAAGATACAGCTTAATACTGTATTATGGAAATACAGTAGCCTACAATTCTGTAAGAAATTCGTTGTAAATTTACAGTAAAGGGTTACAGTGTATGTTTACATACATTTATTAAATATGTTGAAAACAAATATGTATGTCACATATTTATAATTAATGTTGTCCATATATGCGAGAAACCAATACTATACTGTAATATATGCAGATATATGGTATCATATATGGATGAACTCAAATATTTTCTTCACATGTTTGGACACATACATGTTCATATATGCTGCAGGCATATATTGTGTTCTCAGATAAGTCAAATATATGTATAGATATATGTTGCAGTCATATATTGTGTTCTCAGATAAGTCAAATATATGTATAGATATATGTTGCAGGCATATATTGTGTTCTCAGATAAGTCAAATATATGTATAGATATATGTTGCAGTCATATATTGTGTTCTCAGATAAGTCAAATATATGTATAGATATATGCTGCAGGCATATATTGTGTTCTCAGATAAGTCAAATATATGTATAGATATATGTTGCAGTCATATATTGTGTTCTCAGATAAGTCAAATATATGTATAGATATATGTTGCAGGCATATATTGTGTTCTCAGATAAGTCAAATATATGTATAGATATATGCTGCAGGCATATATTGTGTTCTCAGATAAGTCAAATATATGTATAGATATATGTTGCAGTCATATATTGTGTTCTCAGATAAGACAAATATATGTATAGATATATGTTGCAGTCATATATTGTGTTCTCAGATAAGTGAAATATATGTATAGATATATGTTGCAGTCATATATTGTGTTCTCAGATAAGTCAAATATATGTATAGATATATGTTGCAGTCATATATTGTGTTCTCAGATAAGTCAAATATATGTATAGATATATGTTGCAGTCATATATTGTGTTCTCAGATAAGTCAAATATATGTATAGATATATGTTGCAGGCATATATTGTGTTCTCAGATAAGTCGAATATATGTATAGATATATGTTGCAGTCATATATTGTGTTCTCAGATAAGTCGAATATATGTATAGATATATGTTGCAGTCATATATTGTGTTCTCAGATAAGTCAAATATATGTATAGATATATGTTGAACATATATTGTGTTCTCAGATAAGTCGAATATATGTATAGATATATGTTGCAGGCATATATTGTGTTCTCAGATAAGTCGAATATATGTATAGATATATGTTGCAGTCATATATTGTGTTCTCAGATAAGTCGAATATATGTATAGATATATGTTGCAGTCATATATTGTGTTCTCAGATAAGTCAAATATATGTAGAGATATATGTTGAACATATATTGTGTTCTCAGATAAGTCGAATATATGTATAGATATATGTTGCAGGCATATATTGTGTTCTCAGATAAGTCGAATATATGTATAGATATATGTTGCAGGCATATATTGTGTTCTCAGATAAGTCGAATATATGTATAGATATATGTTGCAGTCATATATTGTGTTCTCAGATAAGTCGAATATATGTATAGATATATGTTGCAGGCATATATTGTGTTCTCAGATAAGTCGAATATATGTATAGATATATGTTGCAGGCATATATTGTGTTCTCAGATAAGTCGAATATATGTATAGATATATGTTGCAGTCATATATTGTGTTCTCAGATAAGTCAAATATATGTATAGATATATGTTGCAGGCATATATTGTGTTCTCATACAAGTCAAATATATGTATAGATATATGTCATGCTATTTAAAATATAAGTACATATATGGCCATATATTACATTTTTGTATGGGAAAAGCTTGGAATTCTCTAAGGAAAGATTTAAAAAGGTGTACAAATATTTTGGAATTTAAAAGGAGTTATAAAAAGAAACAACTTGAATTATATCAAACTGAATTTGGATTTGGACTGTATGTGATCATTGTAAAACGTTTAAACAAATATTAGATATGTTGGAGTTTGGGTGATGGTGGAGGGAACAATGCTAATGACATCTACTATTTATGTTATTTCTGATCATGGAAATGTAAAGGAAAATTCAAATGAATTGTATGTGCCTTGTACAAATAATGCATTTTCATGAAAAGAATAAAAAGAGAAAGAAAAAGAAAAAGAAAGAAAGAGACATGTGAAGCTCCGATTTGCTTTGTTCTCTGCCAACTTTACCTATGCCTGCAGTGCCACCCTCTCTAGTCCCGGGTTGTCCTCCTGGTATTGGACTCATACCTGCTTACTGGTTTCTGGGCTTGCATCTCTCCTCTGGATTTGTTGGTGTTTCCTGGACTGATTCCGGTTACCGACTTTTATTGCCCGGCTTTCGACTAGGCTCTCCTGTTATTTGTTTTACTTAAAATAAATTTGTATATTTAGTTCTTTTTTTCACAAATGTATGACTTTTGGAAGTGTAATTTGATTACCATATGCAGTTTTAATAAAGTTGAATTAGCTAACCTTCTATGTTTTAATAAAGTTGAATTAGCTAACCTTCTATGTCATTTTTACTCTTCAGAGTGCAAACTTGCAGATGTTGATTATAATGAATTTACTGTTACACTGTAAAAAAAATTACATCCGCAAGTCAAAAATTTCAAGTGACCGATAACATCAAAATTTTTCAATTAGTCTGACATATTATTTCTCATTGAGCCAATGTTAACAGACTATTGCAACAAGAATTTCACTTGGGCCAATTGAAAAATTTAGATGCTATCGGTCACTTGAAATATTTGATTTGGGAGGGTTAGAAATTTTTTACAGTGTAGGCCCATAAATAATAATAAGGATAAAAAATATTTAAAAAGTATAATTATCAAACTAATTAAAAATTAACCACAAAAGATAATGGGCCCTATTTTAACGATCTAAGCGCATGGTCTAAAGCGCAGGGCGTAAGTTCACTTAGGTCGGTCCGAATCCACTTTTGCAAGTTTAACGATGGGAAAAATGGTCGGTGCTCCCGGCGCATGGTCTAAAAGGGTTGTCCTTATTCTCTTAATGAGTAATGGGTGTGTTTTGGGATTTACGTTAAACCAATCAGAGTCACAGCTCCCATTCCCTTTAACCCTCTGAGGTCGGCAAACGCGCCCCCGCGTTTTGCTGGACTTTTTTTACATTGTAGCACTTTAAACTTAAATTACTCCGTCATTTATGGTCATACAGAAAAAATAAATATAAAAAAAGAATCTATGATATTTCTACTTTTGTATGTGTCCACTTACAATCAAATCAAAACATTGTGCTTTTGAAAAATAAAGAAAATAAACAGGGTGTGCGTTCTGCCTCTCCGTCGCGGTGAACTTTTTTTTCTTGAGCACGTCTATAAACTGAAACAAAACTCAGCGAATACTTGTCACACATTTATGAGCCATATACCTTTATAAACATTTAAGTGTGTACTTTTAAATGATCGGATTCAAACTGAAAACAAATATTTTCTGTTTAAGTAATTTGTATAAAACCAACAAGATGTCCAGCTTCTCAAACGCTTGCTCATTACAGTTAATTTGGCCACGCCTACTCGCGCAAAAGATATTCACATGCAAATCTCCACATGGAACGCGAACGCGCTCGTTACCTCAAAAACAAAACACTTCATCAGTCTCTGCTTTTCGTCGAGTTTGAAAGACGTGAGCTTACATTGGCTTTACCCCAGAAGAAGAATGCGATTTCAAGACAAGAAAGATAAGGTAAGAAATTCTTACATATTAGTTTGTTATTGTTGCATACATTTCACATTGCAGTTGAACTGTTGCTAGATATATGGTGAATATTATAATATTTAGACCCGTGTTTACTGTTACTGTGTTTGTGGATATCTGCTCAAACGTAGATATGTATATGGTAGGCCTAACCATAATGTTTTATATTTGAGCGCGATCGCGTTTGAATGTATCATATTTTTTATCGCGATCGCGTTTGAATGCATCATATTTTGGAAAAGCAAAACGCTCCAAACGGCTTCATGTTTTACTATTATCTCATTTCATATCATCATAACGAATGGAAACATTTGAAGTAACATGATAATCAATATATTTTTCTCTAGCTTAGTTGTTACTGAAATCTTTTTGAAAATGTATATAGGCTGCTATATTGTTATTATTTTATGCAGCACTGCGCATAGTCTATACCTACAAGGCACAACAAACCTGTGTTCATTATATAATATATTGTTGGAAACATTTGTGTGAGTGTGTGTGTGTATTCTGTGAATTTTAAAAAGCAATTTTAACCAGAAAAATCTCAAATGTATTCCCAAAATCGTGCAGGCCTTTCTCTTGATATCAGTATGTTCACTTTTTTTTTTTTTTTTTTTTTTCAGGGCCCAGATGCCACTGAGTCCTGCTGACTTCAACATTCACAGTACATGTCTCTGTACATGAACATGGTAAAGTGAAAATCAAACACCTTGGAAATGAAAGGTATGTACAATGTTTTTAGGAATGGCACAAAGGTCTCTTTCTTTGGATCATTGTTATCAATAAGTGTTTTTTTTTTTTTTTTGTGTATCTTTGGATTATGTTGTAAATAAATCCAAACAATTTTAAAAGCCATTCTTTTTTTAATCTCCTCATTCTTTGTGCACGGTTGGTCAGAATGATGGGCCCTGATAAGCTCCTAATAGGGCCATTAGGGAGTGTCTTTGTCTTTCTCAGGTGTAAAAAGCCTTACATATTAATGAGATGATCCGCCCCTTCGCATATTGCTTTTTCACACAAAACACGTCGTAAAAATTTTAAATCAATATATTGTCTTCTCTGAATGAGCAGTCAGGGTGATTTTCACATAGTTTTAGAGCAAATATTCTAGGCTACGTCATACAATTTTCAAAAGTCTTGTGAAGAAATAAACAGTATGGGTTTCATGGCCTTATTTCAGTGAGAATTTTTTTTTGTATTTTCACAAACCACGCATAAATGTCATTATCTCAAAACTACAAACTTTTACACACATGCTGTTGATATATTATTGTAGCAGAGTTTGTGCTGAATACAGTGTAATTAGACTTTAGCCATGAAAATGTCACAAGTAACAGAAATAAGCACAAATGTCAGAGCATGTCAGAACACCTCCAGGGCCCAGAAAACAGCTCAGACCCCAGAGGGTTTTTTAAATGCCAGTTGCGCTTGCGCCATGGTGGATTTGCTATTTACATGCCGGAATTTGATAGTGGAAAGACCGAAGCCGTCTCCAGAGCGCAAACGGATCTGCTCGTGCGTGAGGTAAAAGTGCGCAAGCAGAACATCTACGGGACAAGCCGGATTCACCATATCTTTATGTACACAATCTTTTACATTGTATTCCTTTTATTTAATTATTTGGCATGTTTGTGTGCTGCTGTGAGTCCCTGTGTGTTTAATAAGGGAACGCGCGTTGTGGACCCGCCTATAGGCGCACATTACTAACGCGCTCTTTCGATAACAAAAAATAATAATATTGCGCCATTGACTTTAGACCAGGTTTCAGTTGGTTGATGGCTCAGTCTATTTCTGTTGCCTCAAAATAGCAACGCGCCAACAATGCGCCTGAACACACCTCGTTCTCAGACCAGCAGCCCATGGGCGCAAATGCATTTGCTATTTAAACAACTTGGCGCAGGACGTGAAAATGAAAACTGCATCGGGCTGAAACAAGCAAAAAACACTTGCGTCGCGCTGCATTGCACCGGGTGTTAGATAGGGCCCAATATACTAAATGGGGGATATCTATATCTAACAAAAAATCTATGATTGTCATAACGTCATCTCTCAGTTGCTAAATTTCATGCAGCAACGTTGCTACAGCCCTGTCGCGTCTTACAATTCTACGTTGTTACAATGTTGCAAGCACGTAGACAGCGACGTTGCCATAGTAGAAATACAACGTGCCACAGATGTTGTCACTTTTCACATTGTTACTTTTGTAGTTTATGAATTGACCTTTGGCTTTTTTTGTTTGTTTTTTATAGAAATCAAGAGAAGCTAAAGTCCAAGGTGGGATCGTCCCAACAGTAAGTCCAAAAAAAAAGACAGTATTTATATTATTGTACAACTTGAGACATATAAATGGAATATAAATGAAGCACTCAAACTGTTGATTTTTTTTAATTCACTATTATACAAAGAGGATTTTACAACTGCCATTTGACAACATTGTGTGTGTGTGTGTGTGTGTGTGTGTGTGTGTGTGTGTGTGTGTGTGTTTCAGTGTATGATCTCAGGATTGTCCTTCTGGGGAAGAGTGTGTCAGAAAACAACAGAGTGGGAAACTTAATCTTAGGAACAGATGTGTTTGACATTGAAGCTCCTCCAGTTAAAAGGAAGCTCCAGCAGCGCAGCCAGAGAGTCAGAAGAACATTGACGGACAGACGTGTGGCCGTCATCCACAGTCCTCAGCTGCTCCAACCACATCTGTCACTCCGTCACATCACACAGACAGTGAGAGAGTGTGTGAATCTGTCTGATCCAGGACCTCATGTCTTCATCCTCGTTCTGCAGCACAATGACTTCACTGAAGAGGACAGATACAGAGTGAAAACTGTCCTGAAAGAATTCAGCAAAGAAGCGGTTAAACGCACTATAGTGCTCACAACTGATAAAGAGACAATAGGATCAAAGTTAAGTTCTGTGGTCATGAATAATGTGGTCCAACAGTTAATAAAGGAGTGTGGAGAAGGGCATCTGCAGCTTGATGAAAGTAAAACAGAATGGCGTTCGGTGATATTCAACATGATAGATAAGAAACTCAAGGAAAACCTGGAAGAATATCTCACATGTGAGATATATGAAGATGTTAAAGGAACATCAGTGGATGAAGAGCAGAGCAGCTCGGAGGAAGAATATCAGGAGAGTTCTTCCCACAGAGATGACGGAAAACCCGAAGAGAGACAGAAAGAGAAAAGTGATGAAGGTAGTTCAAAGATTTGGTTTGTTTTTGTTTTCAAAATTGTGCTTCTGAGATTATGATCATGAACTACAATTGCAGCTATTTAAAAATACTGCCAGTATTTACTAAGCTTCCAAAAATATTTTAACACACAAACTTCTCTGGGAGGACTTTCAACTTATTGATTGTATCTAGGAAAGTTACTAGTACTGTTTCACAGAAGGTAAATATGAGTGTAGGCTTATATTTATTAAACTCAAACTCAGAACTTAAAAGAACCTGACAAGGAACTAGAATACAAGAATTAATTGAGAAACAGTTAACACTTTGGACCAAACATGGACCGAAAAAAGAAATAAAGCAAAAATGTATTAAAAAAACAGGTCAATGAGAAAGACCCTAAACATTACACTTGTATTGTATTAAAGACGCAGGCAGATATAAAATTAGAAATGCAATGATATGAAATGAGTGTAAACATTGTTTTCTAATGTCTCTTCATTTGTATTTCAGTATCAGCAAATGTCTCTGGAAAACAGAAACTGAACCTGGTGCTGTGTGGAAGTGATGGATCACCTATAGTCTCTGTGTCCAAAATGTTACGAGGGAAAAAAAGAAATCCTTCACGTGAGAGAGCAATCACTGAAGAGTGTGTGAAGAGAGAGGAGAGGATTCATGGGCGTCTGATCAGTCTGGTGGAGCTTCCAGCTCTCGTTCAGCTCTCAGAGGAGGAAGTGATGCGTCAGACTCTCCGCTGTGTGTCTCTCTGTGATCCTGGAGTTCATGTTTTCCTCCTCATAGTTCCTGTTGGTCCACTGTCTGAAGAAAACAGAGCAAAAATAGAGAAGATCCAGAAAATATTTGACTCCAGAGAGCACTTCATGGTGCTTTTCATAACAGATCTCAGTGTTGAAGGACCGGTGACAGAGTTTGTCAAATCCAGCACAGACTCTCAGAGGTTAATCAGTCTCTGTGGAGGTCAGTACAGACTGATGGGGTTAAAGGAGCATGGAAACTCAAGACAGATCCCAGAACTACTGGATTATATTGAGAACATGAAGACTAAACCATATTCACTTCAGATGTATGTGAAAGCCCAAGAGAAAAGAGCCAGACATGAACTGGAGGAGAAACTGAGTGAGAAGGAGGAAAAAATAAAAGAGTTAGAAGAGAAGATTCAGTCAGAGGGTGAGTGGATTTTTTTGTACAAAATTCTGAACACAATTTTTTTTTTACTTTTCTACTACATCTATACTGTAGGCAACAATCCACCTATGATGACAGACGAGATTAAACAGAAAATGTATATACTGCTTAAAAGTTTGCACATTTTCAAGCATTTATTATTTAACCATATTAAAACTGTTACATAAACACATGTATATTATATGTTATTTAAACACATACAGTATAGATAATAAAAAGACACACACACACACACACACATACAGTAAATATATATATTAGTGGTGGGCCGTTATCGGCGTTAACGTGCGACTCTTATCGGGCGATAAAAAAAATATTGTCGTTAATCTATTCTCAAAGTTGGGTTGGGAGCTGGGTCTATACTATGCAAGCTATGATGACTTTCACCTTGATATTTTAGCGCGGATGTACCTGCCGAATTCGGTTCGGTGTTTGGTACGCATTTTCAAACCGAACGGTTCGTTGGATCATTTTTCCTGCCGACCAAAATTTCATTATTTTAAATGTAGGCGCGTTGCACGTGGCAAGCGCGCTCATAATGTAAGAGACGCTGGCGGTACCACAACATTGTCCGACATCAAATGGCAAACGTAATGCAAGCGGAACGAAGCTGCTCGTTATTGTGTGGTTGATGGACCGTTGTTTATCAGTTTGGACCATAGACTGTAAAAAATATGGAAATATGGACTTTCTGAAGAACGGTTTTGAAGCCGTTTATGGGGGGTATGGGCGGCGCCATCTTGGAAAATCTTGGGAAATCCTAACCCCGCCCACCTTCTGGCCAATCCATATATGGGTAAAGGACGCGAGTCCGGTTATTCTGCAAATGGAACAACGCGAGTCACTCAGCTCGCTCTGCTACTCCGGTTATCTCTGTATGTATATTTTAGGCAACAATAAAACGAAATAAGTTATAAAACACCACACTGCCTCTTTTCGTTTTCATTTAAAGAAATCTTAAACATTATAGCCACACAAATGTGGTTCAGGCAACGCATATTGATTATATTCACTGCATATAGACCCTTTTACAGTTGGTAAACATGGTGACGTGTTTGTGTGGGCGGAGCTTAGCTGGAGGCAGAAAGATCTCTCTGGCCGCTTCACTAACGCTAGTTTGCAAGTTTTGTTAGCTTGTTTTTTAACAATGACTGGAGAAAATCCGATTTCGTCTTAATGTGCAAGGTCACTCACTGTCCAGGACCGCGATTGTTATTTGCAAAAGTTAATTTTAACGGACGGAACCAGATGACCGTATACGCTCAGTCAATAGACGATCTGACAGGATTAACGTTAACGCTAACTGTTACCTCCGGTTGAGTGGCCTGACTTCTACACCTACCCGATAGAGAAACCGAGGGTAAAGAGAAACTGAGGGCATATATAAATAAATATATATATATATATATATATATATATATATATATATATATATATATATATATATAGATGACTATAACTATGTGCTGAATGGTCATGTAAAGACTTGTGCGGTACGATCCGCAGTTCTGCCTAGCCAGCGCCCAGAAGACGACAATGTAAAGAGTGACACTACGGTGCAATTTTAATGATATGAATATTTTCTAGAAATAAAAATTCCAGATACAGCATACTCATTTTTCATCGATTCTTGCACTCAACAACACAACAAGATGACATTTAATAATACAAATAATAATTTAAGCTCCTTATTATGTAGCCGAATCTGTGCTGGTTTGTATTGGCCGCCTCCAGTTTTCCGTTTGTTTTGCCTCCAGCTAGCACCGTGACGTAACTGTGACGTCGGCGCAAAAGGGGTCTATAACGTTAGCCTATTTATAACAAAACGAAATATAAAACTAACCCTGCCCATGTGCATTTGTACTAAACAACAGATGTTGCAGTAAACAACATTACAGATCATCTTCGTTGTATTAAAATTTAAAATGACAAAACTCAACCCAGTCTCTTTTTGTTAAATTTCAGTTTTATCAATATTAGCCATTATAAAAGTATAAGTAAAAGGTACAAGAAGCTATACAAATAAAGCAAACAATTCAGTCAAACGTACAAAGTCAGCGCTCTAGTCTAACCATACAACAGTAAAGTTAAATAGCTTATAAAGTTATGAAATTTCACTTCACTTAGCCCTCAGCCAAAACGATTGGGCAGGGAACAAATTATTGATTCACGAGACCAATAATCGCCCGTTAGATACACACAAGACGAATTATATCTCATGTTTAACCACTACAGAGACGCCAGAGTCAGAGGCAAACGTCAGAACGACTAGCCGAGGAAAGGCTGTTCCCGGCGGGGTACATAAGCGCCGAGCGCCCGGTGATTGCCTGCATCTCACAACTTGGATAACATTTTCATAAATCTTTATAAATAAACCACAGATTTGAGCTTTAAACAACTACATTCTCGCCCGAAAAACTACATTTCATGATACAAAAACAGTAGTATTATATTTCAACTGTATATTAAAAAATGGCGCTTCTTATGTTGTCATTCTCCTTGGCGCAGCCTATGCTCGTTATCAGCTGTCAATCAAGCTGTCAATCAAAGTTAACCACGCCCTTATTTGTCATACATTTTATATCTAAATACGATCTAAACTAACGAGTTAGAAAAAAATTCACCCCCCTCACAGTTGTCAGGCACTCTGAACCTATCGAAAAATACAATAAAAGTCCATGGGACCAACCTGTAAAAACATGAATTTATGCTGTGAAAACGGACATTTTAACATGGGGGCTATTGACATTTGCTCCCTTTTGGGACCTGCCCCTAGCGGATTTTCAATGTATTGCAGTTTTTCGCACTTCCGGGTAGGCTTCATTTTTCAGATTAGAATGTTGCCCCTTGGTTTGGACCAAAGCAGCCAAAGCAGCGCGAGCCGATCGTGATCATGCGACACTGTTACTACACAGCGCTAAGAGATCCAGAAAAGAAAGCATTTGAATTCGCCACAGAAGTAATAACATTGCTGCGACATCTAGTGACAAACATTCACATTTCTCCGTTATTAACGGATCAAACAGTGCGTGGAAGCCAGGAAGAAACATTGTGCCATGAATGAACTATCCAGTGTCCACAGATCAGCAACATTCACCATGGATTTACTGTAGTAACACTAACTGCAACCATGGAAGTTTGGCAGGAATAGTAGGCTATAATGCTTTCAAGTAACATAATGTTGGTTTTATTTTGACATTATGAATAAAATTGCTGCCCTCAAATGTTAATCTGAACTAAAAATAGACCTTTGTTTATAACTACTACAATATTAGGCTACATTTCATTTTTTCAAGGAGCTGTTTTGTTTTATATGCTCATAAGAAGAGTCAATTATAGCTCCATCATTACTCAAAAAAATCATACTTTATGATGTTAGTTTTAATAATAATAAAAAAAAATCTCTGGCATTTCTTCACAAGTTCTTTTAAATGTCACTTTGTATTTAAGAAGCACGTGCCCTTTATTTCATTATTTGGGTAGCACACATATTCTGAATGCCTTCGGAAGAATTCAAATGAGCCATTTTAATCTAGATTAATTCCAAGATTACAGTGAAATTAATCTAGATTAAAAAAATTAATCTATGCCCACCACTAATATATATATATATATATATATATATATATATATATGTATGTATATATATATATATATAGAACTACTAAAAATGATTTATTCATCGACCCGGAACCAAGTAAATTTGATAATTTGATTATAATAGTGTAACCCTCTTTCTCTCTCTCTGCTCACTGGTCTCTAGCACCGGCGCTGCTGCTCTGCGTTGTGTTATGTATGTTCGTGGGTGGTGGTAGAAAGCGGGGACTCAGAGGAGTTTGAGATCGTGTCTTGACCATTTATTCCACAGCACATTTCAATGCACATGCCATTCAACAGCAAGCTTGCGCTTCTGATATTATCATACTTTGCATTAGCCACCATGCATTAATCACATTTATAAGGAAAAACAAAACATTTTAACTCTCTACATTACTCTGTATTTAGGTCTTTAGCAAAATATACTGAACTTTAGTGTGATAACAGCAAATATATTTTACATTGCTTTTTTCCACTACCATTAACATGGGCCAGGGGCGTTTCTAGGTTTTAAAAACATCAGGGGCTAAGCCGGAAACATCAGGGGCTGGGGGTGGGTAACAAGATAACATGATTCAATACAGAATATAATGTATATTGTAGGCCTATATGCAGGGGGTAGACTGGTTAAAAAATTCAGCCCTGGCACCGTAGCCACACCAGCCAATATTACCACACAGACACATGCATTCAAATGTGAGGTAGTTAGGGGGGTTCAGGGGCATGCTCCCCCAAGAAAATTTGGATTTCTCGGACCTACATATGTGCATCTTAAGGTGTTTGAAGGCCAACAAAATTGGATAACAATAGCTTTAAAAGCATGACAGTGGGCAGTAGCATAAATTATTAGTCAAGCAGATAACAGATTCTTAAACATGAGAATGAGGATAAATGTTAAAATGAATGATCCACACTACAAAATGGAACTGCAGAATGTTTCTGCTTAATGTTGACAATACACAATCACATATTCCATACAGGAATGGCCTTAAATGAGAAATCTTTCAAGGGTTATTTTGCATAGATGTTACAGTCACCGGCCCACCGGTGGGCCCAAAGCCATTACATATTTAAAACAGTAATATCCTATACTAAACCTAAACTAATCTTGACAAACTATATATCATTTGAAAGCTTACGATCTCTAGTTTTCATATTTGGTGACTGATTTTCAAAATAAATTACAGAGGAGCTGTAATTTATCAATTATAATAAATTGTGCGAGCTATAGTGCACATATGTGTTATTTTATGTTTCTTAGAGGTTGAATTCATATCTCATATATTCAATCTGCCAAACTTCCCATATTACTTCTGAATAGAATGTCTACTTCATAAATTGTATGAAAATTGTGGAAATAATGGTTCAGATCACTCAAACCACATATGGAAATGGAGGTGCCCTTATATGGGCAGTAATGGAGTCTGGTTGTCACCTATTGAAAAAGTTTGGTACTGCGCCCAAACAAAATCTTACTGAAAGCTCATTTTTTGGGATATCAACCTAAAATTTGAAACACAACTTGTTCAGATTTTTGGCTTTTATTTTTTTGCAGTTTTAGAGTTGCCCAGGTTTTAAAAAATATATATATTTTATATAAAATATGAATAATAATTTTTTTTACATTGTACATTTTCATAAACTCAAACTTCTATAACTTTTTTTCTGTTTCCCTTTCTTAATTTATTTCACTTCTACAGAAATCTGCCAAATGTCTTCTTTAAAACAAGACCGATTTTACGTCTATACTCCAAAGCATTCTTTAATTACAACCATTTAAGTTCGAAATGTAATTTTCATGTCTATTCAAAAAAAAAAAGGGGGGTGACACTTAAAGGGTTACATTTCAATCAAACAGCAGTGCAATCTTTTTGTGTCCAGAGGCAAATTTGCAATTTATATATTAGCATTAAAGATTGGTTTCAGCAACTTGTTTCTTTCTTGAGTTAATCAATGTTTTTGGACTAATCGGTTCAATTAAATTTCAATTGTTCACTCATAAAGACAGTCAATTCTCGCCACCTACTGGCTTAATGATGCAAGTTGCGCAAACACAGACAAGAGGAGTTTCTGTAATTAGCAAAGAACATCTTTGCTAAATAGGAATACATTGTAATAATGTTAATCAAGCTGACTAACACACTTACACAAAAATATACAATATAATTTAAAACAAAGACAAGCTCATTATACAAAGGAAATAATATTACAGATCTAGACAAATTGGGTTGCTTATAGTTAAAAGAATGTCATGAACGATCATTTAGGCTAGATGTATTTTTCACATTTTTGGTCACAAAATATATATATTTTTTATGACACGAGTCAGTTTTGATGACACAGTTTTGATGTGCGGCGGTGCTGACTGCGTTATTTATTTATTTTGTTAATTGCTGTGAGATTGTTTGCTGTTGTGCAAATCCTGGAGATATTCTAGGATAGGCTGAAATCACTCACGTGTTGCATCTCTGTGTGTGAGACAGATTTCAACAATCACCAGTCAGAGACAAAGCCAAAGCACATTGAAATAAGGCAACTTATGATTTCGGGGGGATTACATAGGCTATTGTCCGGTTTCATATTTGTCAGTCAACTTTATAAAATAAAAACTTATACTGTAATCTTATATTACTGTAATACTTATATCTTAAAACTATACTGTAGTTAAATACTATGTACACATGTAAGTTCACAGGTATTAGGGCCACTTAATATAAAGTGGGACAGCAGAATACCCATGCTGTATCACTAATGTAGACAAACAATATGAGCATGAGACCAGACAACTGGGATGTTAAAAGCTAATAGTGAAAATCCACAATGAAGAGCATCAGTGACATTGTTTAGTGTATGAGTTTTAAAACAAATGATATGGATTAAAAAACAGCTGCAAACCTACACTATATTAATACATGAATTATTGCATGATTTTCAGGTAAAGCAGGTGAAGCCGGTGATCCGCATTGTTTGAGGATTGTGTTGATCGGAAGGACAGGAAATGGAAAAAGTGCAACAGGAAACACAATTCTGGGAAGAAACGAGTTTGTGAGTAAAGCAAGATCAGATTCAGTGACGACAGATTGTCAGAAGGGAGTTGGTGAAGTTCAAGGTCGATCAGTAGCTGTTGTTGATACTCCAGGTCTCTTTGACACGACACTGTCACATGATCAAGTGGCAGAAGAAATAATGAAATGTGTTTCTCTGTCTTCACCTGGACCTCATGTGTTCATCATTGTGTTGAGTTTGGGAAGATTCACCAAGGAAGAAGAAGCCACTATAGATCTGATAAAGAAGATCTTTGGTCCAAAAGCTGCTCAGTTCAGCATCGTTCTGTTGACTAGAGGAGACGATCTTCAGGGTGAATCTATTGAGGATTATGTGAGTGAAAGTAAGTCTGCTGATCTCAAGAAACTTATCAAAGATTGTGGAAACAGATTCCTGGCTTTCAACAACAGAGAACAACAAGACAAAACTCAAGTGATTCAACTGTTGAACATGATAGAAGAGCTGAAAAATACCAACGAGGGTCGATACTTCACTAACAGCATGTTTGAGGAGGCAGAGATGTCCATTAAAAAGAGAATGGAGGAAATAATGAAAGAGAGAGAGAGAGATATTCAGGCTCAGAGAGAAGAATTACAAGCTAAATATGAGATGGACATGAAAATCATGATGAAGAGACTCGAGGAAGAGAAACAAAGAGCAGATGAGAATAAAATGACAATGGAGAATCAATTCAGAGAAAAAGAGGAAAAACTCAGAAAAGAGTTTGAAGAAAAAGAGAAAACAGAACAAAAGAAACGAGAGATTGAAAACCAGAAACGATCAGAAGAGGAAAAACAGCAAAAAGCTCAATATCATCAAACAATAGAAGACATGAAGAGAGAGATTGAAAATCAAAGAGCACAGTATGAAAAACAGCAAAGAGAAAAAGAAGAAGAAGAAAGAAAGAAAGAAGAGAAATACAGACAAGATCAAGAAAAGATGAAAAATGAGAAAGAGCGTATTATATCAGAGTTACGAATGAAAGAAGAAGAAGAAACTAAAAAGAGAGATCGGGAGGAGAAAAGGAGGAATGAAGAAGAAGAGGAGGAGAGAAAGAGATGGAAAAGAAAATTAAAAGAGGCTAAAAATGACAGAAAAGAGATTCAAGAGGAAATTAAACAACAGCAGAGAGATTGGGAGGATGAAAAGAAACGACAGATGAGAGAACGAGAGGAAGATGAAAGAAAGAGAAAAGAAAGACACAAGGAACAACTGAGAGGAAAACAAGAAGAACTGGAGAAAATGAGAAAGACATTTGAAAAAGAGAGAGAAGAAGAGAGAGAGAAGATAGAGGAGGAGAGGCAAAAACAGAGAAGAGAGAGAGAAGAAAAAGAGAAAGAATATTCAGAGAAGAAACATAATATGGAAATATATTATGAACAGCTGGAGCGAAAGAGAAACGAGGAGTGGAAGAGAAGAAAGCAAGAAGATGAGGAGAATCGAAATAAAGAGAAAATTATATGGGAGGGAAAACTTGTTGCTTTTAAACGAGAGCAAGAAGAAGAGAAAAGAAGGAGAGAAACAGAAGATAATGAGAAAAAAGAAAGAGAAGAGAAAAAGCGAGATGAAATGAAAAATGAATATGAAGAGAAAATGAAAGTCATGATGAAGAAATATGAAGATGAAGCCAGAAAAAAAGCAGAAGAACTGAATGATTTCAAAGAGAGAAAAAGGGAGGAGCTCATAGAGATGCTGGATAAACGTCAGGAACTATGTGAATTACTGGAACAAATCAATGAATACCTGCAAGAAGAGATCGAAAAAAAAAGAAAACAACAATACAAGACAGAAAAAGAAAGAAAAGAGCTACAAGACAAGAAAGAAAAAGAAAGAAAAGAGCTACGACAGAAGTTATCCATTAAAAATGGGGCATGCGTTGGAACTAGCCGGACATGTGTTATTCAATGATTGGTTTCACTGCATAGCAATGATCCATATTCTGATAAACATAAATGTCTTACCGGAATCTTTCGCTCATAATATGCTCATAAGTCATTCTGAATAGACATAACCAACATATATTTAGAAAGCCAACCCTTGAGAGTTTACAGTTCAAGACTCAAAATTAACCAGACTGTTATTAATATTGAGATATATAAGCTCAAACATACAAACAAAAACAACAAATTTTAAGAATATTTTTTAGCTTTTTTTTTTTTTTTTATATTGCCGATTAGCAAACACTCTCTGAGCGACATCGTGTCGATGGAACTTCGTACATCGGGCCGACATCGGCCAGACGTACGTGTGCTATCTGGGATATTTGTTTGTTATTATTCTATTGTTGCGGGCCAAAAGCTAAATGGAAAGGATGTATTACTTTATGTATTAAAGTTCAATAACCGAATAGTTGAAAAAAATTCCGTAAACACGGCGTCGTCTTAAGAAATATCTGCGTACACACGAAACCACTGAAACCGACTGAAAACGGTGTAGTATATATGCCAGACCAGTATGGGGCGCTGTAATTCTGCCACAGAGATACACTATACACGGAGAAGAAGACTTTGAGCATGCGCATAACCTTGCGCGCTGTATACGAACCAAGAAGAAGAAGACAAAGATTATCGCTTTTTGCTCACCACAGTTGCAGAGAAGCAATAGATTTTGCTGTAATAAAGCTAGTAGGCTTAGTAGCTTCTGCAGCACGAATACAATCATATAAGTCCGCCTTTATTGTTGTTGCTGTTACTCGTGACACAGACGACACGTGATGTGATGACATCATCGTTTCACAAAATATACGGATTGGCTGTACACACGAAACCGCAAGGGTTTTCAGATTTATCCACTTTGGGACCCGGTTTCAAAAAATAGCGGTTTCAGTCTCCCAAAACGCCGGATCCGTGTGGACGAAACGCCAATACGATAAAAAATTTATACGTATACAGCGAAACGCGTCTCCGTGTGGACAGGGCCTAAGTTAACATATGTTTCAGTTTTAACACATGTTGTGTGTGTGCTCAGGGACAACACATGTTGTGTCAAATTTTACACAATAGATGTGTAAGTATAAATTATTAAATTATTCAAGCACAACCCCTAATAGATAATTCTGCTTTCCTTTCAGTCGGTCACGATCGACGTCAGGTCGACCATTCAAACAGATAGATAATGGTGATAGATAGGCCATTTAATATATGACAGAAAACAAGTAATATATGATTTATATCCACCTTATTCCTGAGTTTACTGCGTTTTGAATTATGGGAGGCACTTCCGGTTTGGGGAACTTCCATTCAAAAAGACTGAAACAAATCATTTCAAATCATAAAGTTGCCCTACAAATAAAGCTGATCCGTCAGTTTGACTCAATGAGCTCTCCGTTTTCTGTAATGTTTTATTTAAGAATAACATGAGAACAACGAAACACTTGGTATTTTAACGTGACATGATATAACAAGAATATCTACGGCAAGAGCTCTTTTCAGTCGCTGCTTTCTTTTCCTCAAGATTATTTTCTTTTTTCCTTTGTGGTCTGTTCTGCCCATTTCATTTACGATCTATGCCATTAATAATTCACTGGAATGCAGAAGAATCTCTTTTTTTCTCCACAAATCCTCACGTCTCTTTCCAGGTTTGTTTTCACAGGTAAATACAGTTTACTATCTGTCAAAATCACGTTGAAATGCTGAAGTAAAACATTTTTTAAAGCAACTTATGTTATATAATACAGATTACCACAGTGATATTTAACCGTCTGATGTTGATGCTTTTACACTTTAAATGTCCTTTTAATGTTCAATAGTTGAAGGATGAGTAGTAATAAGTAATTGTACACGTTTAAAATACAAATATGTGACCAGTCACGGAAAGTAGGGACACAAGTCGGTTCTGGGGCATTTTGAGTTGTTCACATATTCTGAAAGTGTAGTATTCAAGCTTTCCAACGATGTGTAACACATGGAAATCTAATAATATTTGGAGAAGTTGTGGCCATTTGAAGGTAGGCACTCAAAAAAACTGAAATGGTAGAAATCTGCTTTTAAAGATTGGCAATTTCTCACCCTTCTGGGAATGACAATAGGGCTCATTTACATCTCATTTAGATAAGTCATACCCCCTGTAAAGCTCCCCCGTCTCCCCCTCCCCCCTGAATGTACCAATTCTACAAATTCTCTAAATAAAACATCTCCAGTTAACTGGCAGAGCATTCATTTCGTTCGTTTTTTAAATAAGATACTAGCGCTGAAATGCGTTTTTAAATCAAGTGATCAAAGTGCTCTTTGCCGCTGCGATCAGTGGCGCAGATACAGTGTTTACTCGTGTGGCTCGCGCACACACTGCATTGTCTTCACTCGACGCGCGCTTCAATCCGTTGCGTTGCGGATACTCTCTATTCATTCTGTTGAAATAACAAAATAATTCAAACGTTTGCGTGTCCCTGCTTGATATACAACCACTGATGAACATAATCGATTTGATGAGAGAAAAAAAACTACACGAGAAAAAAAAAAAAAAACTACAACATACAATGGCAGATTCGAACTCTCAACCTCTGACACGGCTGGCGAAAGCTCTACCACTGTACCATTCATATACACGTTAATTATATAGGCGGATCTATGTATTGGCACTGACAACATGTATTAGGCTACATCTCATTAAACGACAAATTAAACCCCATGTAACCTACTATTTAAATCGATTGCTGGACATTGTAATGTTATTGGCGTCCATCTTCATTGAATTTTAAAATCAGATAGAGCCGGCCAGAGCGCTGCATAATAAGTAGCCACGCCGGCTTATTCAGTATGGAAATACACACCGACAATGACACGCCCCTACTGCGTGCTAGAATCTCCGAAAAACAAGCCGATTTCAACATCAAAATGTACGCTTTTAAATATACCAATACTGCTATCTCAAACATGCAGAGGCTGCTTCGTGATCTCAACTAACAGATTCTGCAAAAAACGAAAATCGCTTCTTTCTCATTTTGCTCGAAAGTTGTGCTGCCGACTTGTGTCCCTGGTTTCCGTGACGGGTCACATATTATTACGTCCATAGAGCTTGTCTTTCACTGATTGTTTACAGCTTAACTGAAGTTACACCCATCATTTATGGGGCATATAGGAATAATGTGGATAGGCTTCTTGGTATTTGTCAGGGGCCCCTAATTCCCGGGGGCCCTAAACGGCTGCTTACCTGCTTATTGGCTAAGTCCAACCCTGCCTGAGAGCCCAATCACCTTTGAGTGTAAAATAACCAATAGAGATTTGTCGCGGTGTTGGGTATAAATACAGAAGCAGATGCACATTTACCTTTCACTTCAGAGCCGAGCGGTTCGTTTGTTCCTGCTTTCCAGTCTCCAAAGAGTGTCTAAAGAAAACGTGTGTTCTTCAGGAAGAAGAAGTGGTGGCGAGATGAAGCTCCAAGTGGTTCACACTATAACAGTCACAAGCATAGGGCACATTCTCTTCCTCACCGCTAGAGGGCACTAGAGGGCAACATGTTTGTGTATAAATCATGTTATGGTAAAGGAGTGAATGTATCATGCAAAAGCTGAAGCCTTGCCCTGCCTTGTGCTTGTTGAGAAACATTTGTTTTATGCTCAACTTAAAAAAGGACTTGTTTGTGTTCTGGAGGATCATGGTCCGTGAGACGGAAAATATTAATAAATTCCTTTATACACAAATCTCTTCAACGCATCATCTGACGATCACCTTTATTGTCCATGAACTTTGATATTGAATACAGCATACGGATGAAGACTGACCATTTTCTGGAGGATATACTGGACATTATGGGATTTTGATGAGGAATTCAGATTCTCTCTATTATACTTATATGCATCATCCATGGACATTGATTTGTCTTGAACTCTATCTACATTTTTGTGTGTTGTTGTGATTTGGGGTGAATCATTTGGATGTAGGGTTGAACTGAATTGACTTGCTATGCTTTGTGTGACTGTTTTTTTTTTTTTGTACTAAATATAAACTACTGAGATTTTGCATTCAATGAAAGTCTTTGGTTTGTGTTTATGCTTTGTTAAATGGACTATGTTCTTGCAGTAGGTTTCCTTTTTATAAAAAAAGTTGTATTGATGCTTTTGGGTTTAGTTAAATGTAAAACGGTTATTACACATATCTCAATGTTCATTTCTCGATCTTCATTTGCTCATAATACCACCTGGTGGTCAAAGAGTGTGAAACAACAGATACATTACAGATGACCTGATGTGATCTGTGATACACCGTATTTGCACCAGTTAAGGTTTAGAAATAACAGTGAAGAAAACATTTATTTCCACATAGACTAATCTATTTATATGAGTATAATGTGTCGTTTCTGGTGGTATATAATGGTTGTATAACATAAACTGTGTAATTGGCTTGAAATAAATGGGGCTATCAAATGTGTGTAAATCAATTTGTTGATCATAATAGGCAGAAGTGGCAATATTATTATTCTAAAACTGGAAAGTGCCTGGGTTTAAACCATGGGTTTATGTATCTGTCAAAATGTCGCGCCAAGATTTCTGAACCAGTCAGGCCGAAGCAAGGCTTCAAACGTCATCAACAATCTGTTTTTGTTTGGAAGATGCTTCTGCCAGTCATTGACCATTCCTGTATATCTTTAACAGTTATTGCATTAATGATAATTGATGAACACCATGTGCTGCCAGTTTATTTTTTTTAACTGTATTTTAATGTCATTTTTTAATCATTTCCCAAATAGACTAAGAGAGCCTTTAAAGAATTATACAGGGGTTTAACGGGTTCTTTGTGGCAGCGGTGCTTTATAACGCCTTAAACCCCAAAGAACCACTGAAGAGACGTTGAACATTTTTTGTGTGTGTACAAGTGTCACGAACTGCTCCAAGACATGAAGGTAGAGAATCCAAATGCAGATTTTATTAAGGGGTAATCCAAAGAACAAGCAAGGTCATACACAGGCAGGCAGTCCGAACAAACAAACACACAAACAAACAAAACAGGCAGGGGTCAGAGGCAAAAGAGTAATCCAGGGAACAGGGCAAGAAATCCAAAACCAAGAGACATGAAAACCAGGAGAATGCTCAGAATTGCAGTGTGACACTAAAACAAGACTTTGCAGGGAATGAATGAGTGTACAAGGTATAAATAGGCTGAGACTAACAGGGTAATGAGACACAGGTGAATGCAATCAATGATGAGGAGTCCGGCAGTGAGTTCTGGGAAATGTAGTTTGTGAGAGTGATAATAGTCTAGTGTGGAGTGCCCTCTGGTGGCTCTCATGGGCACTCCAGCTGGTGACCGTTACAACAAGATCATGGAGCATTAGAGATTTTGATCACAGTATTGTGTAATAAACAATATTTTTATGAAATACATTTTAGTAATGTCTAAGTAATGAATTTGAGTAAAGACTGAAAAACTGTCATCGAATGAATATCTGCTATAGATCGTTACAGTTTTATCATTTCAATTCCTAAAGTAAAAATGTAATTTTACAATACGAGTACATATTAAAAAAGTGTAAAATGACACAGTCAGGTCAGTCAATTCATGATGAGTCCTCAGAGATTTTGCTATTAAATCATATAAATTAGATCAACAGGTATGAGATTTATTCCTCACACTTTCCTCTTATCGTCAGCACTGAGCTTTAGCAAACACATTTATACAGGCACTTCAATAATATTTCAACAATCTATCATTAATATCCTTATCACAGATCTTTTTCAGTTCATGATAGAGATAAAGCTGTTTTGATTAGTAATAAACTCTAATATTCATCAAGCATTTTGAGCTTTATCATTTAGGCATATGTTCAGATCATGTATGAGGAACTGAATTGTATTTGATGAAGCTCTGATCTTCTGAGGTGTAGATGAGCTCAGATTCTCACTGATGAATGTCACAGAAACTCATTTCTATCTGTGATCTGAATCTGAGAGGAGACACAAGAGTCTCATTCTTTATCTCCTTCATTACACATATTGTAAACTCTCAATAGCTTCCTGTTTTTCTCCATTCATGTGGTATCTCACCACTCCCCTCAAATGTTTTACTGTAGTGTTTTTCCAGATCTTTCTTAAATCTGCACACAAACCACTTCCAGTAGTTCAGTTCAGAGAGATCAGGGCTGATGCTCCATTTAGCAAACCTTTCTCCTGCTCTTCGCAAATGACTCTGAATTCAAATCTCCCGCTTGCCCTTCACACAGACCCAAACTTGACGACAGATCTGACCAGCTGACCGTTGTGGGCGGGACTAAGCAACGGGAAAGTAATAGAGAGCCTAAGTCCCTCCCCTTCCGGTGGACCACCATGGGACCTTATTTCGGAAAAATATTGTATGGTAGTCTATGGCGAGAGACAACAAATATTTTGATCTCGTTTGAATTGTGCCCTGATTTACACATATGATGTTTGTCAATTTAAAAGATACATTTTAAAGTCAAGAAAGTCGCAGCTTGATGTAAAACTGTTGAGGTATAAGACTGTGAAAATACGTAATTACAAAGACAGACCCAAAAGGCGCACATGCGACGTCATACCTTTGCTCTCAATGAATGAAGCTAACTTTACTGAAGTTAACGTCTGTCATTTTTTCTATAGTCTTACGGTATAATCGTAACGTAACGCCGCCATGCCTGAGTGTTTTGAGCCAGAATACACACATACGAGCAACGGATCTTGTGACGTACATAGTGCGAGACGAGAGATGTAGTTCATTGAGCGATTTTCAGATAAAACTAAACGTTACTCTTCTGTTTTATGACAAACTGCGACTTTCTTGACTTTCATAATTACCTTTTAAATTGACAAACATCATATGTGTAGTTCAGGGCGGAATAAAAAGATAAGTTGTCTCTCGCCATTAACTTCCATTCATATTTTTTCCGAGATAAGGTCCCATGAGCCGGAAGCGGAGGGGCGGGACTTAGGCTCTCTATAGCGGATCATTTGAATCTGCGTCATCGCGCGTGGGCACACACAGTCACACGCACACAAAGCCATGCAAAGTGCAGCAATGCAGTTTTGGAAAAATATTCATAAAAGACATAAAATATACATGAAATTAGGGTGGAATAATACAAATGATGGTCAAAATGAGCATCTATTTACAAGACGAGATTAAAAGACTATAATAATTCAATAGGGCGGTCGATGAATTGTCACACATTTAGTACTGTGGGGGAAGTTGTAATTATCTGATTGGTCAGTTTGAACGTCTCACATTTGGGTTTTAGTCACATGGTCAGGGAAAGGATAAAAGAAGATTGTAACTGTTGCTCTGTCTCTTTTATTCTCTGGCTCTCTTTCTTGGGGCTCTCTCTCTCTCTCTCTCTCTCTCTCTCTTCTCTCTCTCTCTAGTAACATATTACATATATGCTGGGTACAATTAATGGTATAAGTTATTATCATCTACATCATACATCTATTTTGTAACTATTTTAAGTATAACTATAACCATGTTGTCAATAAACCCTTTCAATTACAAATAATGTGTTAACTAGTTTTGATTTGGTATTGACTTGATATATAGTATAATAGGGCTATCTATTGCAATACAGTATTGTCACTCTCTATAGCAACGCTCTCCCATATATTAATCTATTGTAACTGCGCTTATTTCCGTCGTTGGTATAAGTGGCAGTGGGTGGAATATACAAGAAATGTACAGTTTTCTACCATCTTGCTAATAACGTTTCTTTAGTCATACGGCAGTCTTGCAGCTTGAACCACTGCAGGAATCCACCCTTACATTTCCCTTACAAATCGATCTCCTATGTCAATTTGCAAGGCATATTAAAATCTCACAACTTTAAAGAGTTCATACAAACACTGGTTGTCTTTTCTTTACAGATTTTTTAGGATTAGTCCAATTTTCTTTTCGTCCTGTATTTGTGAGGTTTAAATGGATTGCACAAGAATATTATATATATATATATATATATATATATATATATATATATATATATATATATATACATATATACTGTATTTATATTTTTTTTTTACATATGTATATTTATCACATTATACTTCGTATTATACTACCTTTGCATAAAATTACCAAAAAACGAGTTAACGTTGCTTCGCAGATGTTTCTAATACAGCAGCTGTATTAATGGTAAAGTGGACATCATATCACATCATATATTGTTTATCTTATATAGAGATGAGTTGGCCATGAACCTTACACTAATTATCAAAGGTATGAATCCATACCTGAAATTTATGCAAATACATACCCGGATCTGGCAAGAGTTTACACTCAAAACAGTAAATTAGTGCATGATTACAAAAGAAAACAAACATGTTCACTTTCTGATAGATCACATGATTTCAAGGAACACGGATATTATTTAAATATGTCTATATACACAGACTTTGTTTCCTTGTTTATACTGTACATGTCTATATAAAGACCAGCAGATAACATTTGTTTTCCATTTGGACTTCAGGAGACTGAGCGACATCAACACTCAGGTTTGTCTTTTTTGCTTTAGACAGTTTTATCAGTTTGTTTAATTAAACTCAAGCATGGTGTAAAATAGCATGGTGTAAGTTATCTTTTATTTCTTTATGTTTTTAACAGTTCATATACCTTATTTTACCATAACTTGATTTTATGTCATGTAAATTGCCTGTTGATTATTTTAAACATGTGAATACAGCAGAAGAATTCAAGAAAACAAGACACATCTCTTATAGTTCCAGCAGAAGAACACAGTTTGCTGTTTGGAACACACATTTTCTCAGGTTTGACTTTTTTCACATTTACATTTTTGTTATTTCATTTTTTCTAAAAAACATTTAATCATTTCTAATTCATGCGTGATGTGGGAATGTTTTAAATTTTTTTGGCTATTCAGAATGTAGCCTGTCTTTTATGATGTGTGTGTGTGTCTCACGCAGGTTATAGGCAGATTAGTGATTGTAAAATGCTCAATGTGGAGGCGCTGAACGTGCTTTAATGCATTAGACTGTAATGTTGGAGGATACACCTCATCGATGCAGCAAGCAGATTAGCCCAGAACGAGCCCATTTATATAGTGTTGTGTCGTGTTTGAGAAGCTCGTTCAATAAGGATGATTAAAGTGGGATAAAGGACAGTTTTTCCCCCTGTGGATTGCATTAGCTTCTGGAGTAACATACTGGGAATGCCACGAGAACTGTGAGTGTATATAAAGTACAAATTTGCTACGTTATTGCAGCGTTAAGTGCTCAACTGGACTGATCACGTGTGTTTGAGTTTTCTGCACGTGTTGTACGTGAGGTAGAAACCATTGCAGAACCGAAGCACCAGAACCGGAAGTGAAGGGGCGGGGCTTAAACAGTCATAGTTGCACTACCCATAGAGAGCCTAAGTCTCTCCCCTTCCGGTGGACCACCATGGGACCTTATTTCGGAAAAATATTGTATTGTCAATGGCGAGAGACAACAAATATTTTGATCTTGTTTGAATTGTGCCCTGAATTACACATATGATGTTTGTCAATTTAAAATATACATTTTAAAGTCAAGAAAGTCGCAGTTTGATGTAAAACTGTTGAGGTATAAGACTGTGAAAATACGTAATTACAAAGACAGACCCAAAAGGCGCACATGTGACGTCATACCTTTGCTCTCAATGAGATCTCAATGAAGTCTTACGGTATAATCGTAACGTTACGCCGTCATGCCTGAGTGTTTTGTACCAGACTGCACACATACGTACATAGTGCGAGACGAGAGATGTAGTTCATTGAGCGATTTTCAGATAAAACTAAATGTTACTCTTCTGTTTTATGACAAACTGCGACTTTCTTGACTTTCATAATTATCTGTTAAATTGACAAACATCATATGTGTAGTTCAGGGCACAGTTCAGACGGAATAAAAAGATAAGTTGTCTCTCGCCATTGACTACCATACATATTTTTTCCGAAATAAGGTCCCATGAGCCGGAAGCGGAGGGGAGGGACTTAGGCTCTCTATACACACATAATTTTCTATTGTTAAAGCTACACTGTGTAACTTTTTTAGTTGATTCTTAGCAAAAAACACTTAGTTCTTTCAAAAATATATGTGTTCATTAATGTATATATTTGCTTCTTTCAAGTAATAAAGTATTCTCGTAAGTTTATAATCTTCCATTGAAAGTACATACGGGTGAGGGGTTCGAATGCCGGTCGCCATGTTGCCCCTCCATCTTGAAACTACATTAGCCAAAGAGGGACATACCTGTAAATTCAAGCTTCGCCTTTCACGCTTTACACTCAGTGACACAGAGACGAATGCGAGGGGGAGATTACTCGTGACTGCGGCAGATTTGAAAGATTGCTGATGGAGGATCACGCCTATTTTCGAGGACATGTAAGAGTCGCCTAGGAAGCGAAAGAGAGAATTAAAACGTCAACGCGACAGGCAAATCAGCAAGACCAAAGTCAATACTGGAGTAACTTTTCCCAGATGGAAAGAGCTCATGAGGAGCAAATATTTTAAAACAGACGCCGAAGTTGCCTGCTTTCTTCTCGACAGGTAATTCAGCCTATGTGTGTAAATTCAAAGTTTTATAGTTGCTTGTCTAACCATAGCATGGTTGTGCATAACGCCAGAACGACCTCTAGTATAACTTGCGTTACTTTTCCTCACGTCAATGGTGAAAATGTATTGTTTACCTTGTAACATAAATCTGTGCTGCGACGGATCACAGGTGATAGTTTTAAAGACGCAACTGGACGAAGTCGAACTGGAAGCCATGTTAATCTTGGAATAATACGGCCACCGTAGGAGTTAAAACGCCCTTGAAATTGAAAGGAACAGAAACTAATATTCACTGGGTAGTCATATACAATTTCACCGCTAGATGGGGGAAAATATCACACAGTGTAGCTTTAAATATAAGCCGTTTCCACATGGATTTTGATCTGATCTATGTCTACAATATTTAACAACAATACTTTTTTTAATACTTTTAAATAGTTAATTTTCTGTGCATATATGCATAAGATATCATGATGTACAATGAGGATTTTTTTAATTACCATGTTAATGGATAATATAAACATAGTTCATGTTAGTTCATGATACTTTAACCATGTAATTTTGAAAAATATTAATAAACGTGTAAGTAAAATGTCTCCCTAATTGACTGTATTATGTGATAATATTATTTCCTTATATAGCCTATGTTCATGTTGCTGCCCTGGAAAAATTCACTGCATCCACTGTTCGATTAACGCTGGGTTCTTTGAGAAGCTGAACAAGGTTAACTTTCCCTCACAAGCATAACACAGTGGAACATTCAGTGGAAAATGAATATAAATGTTTGTCAGGTCACGAAAACACTGGATCCAATTGCAAATAAAAATAAGGTTTATTTAGAAACAGTAAGAGAACAAGACAAGGCAGGTTGGAGTGAAGTCTCAGGTCGGCAGTGCAGAGACTGCAGTGGGCTGATAACAATCCTAGAAGACCCAAACCGCTGAAGGAAACAACGGCGAGAAGCAAACCCGGGCAAATCGTCCTGTGCTGAGGCACTGAAGGCAGGATAGTACGAAAGAACTGAAACAGGAACTGGATAGATGAACTGGATAGATGAACTGGATAGATGAACTGGATAGATGAACTGGATAGATGAACTGGATAGACAGCGAGACACAGAGAACCAGTAACAACGATCTGACAATGAACATGACAAACACAAGACTACATATAGGATCCATAAACGAGATGCACCTGCCGCTGATCTGATTGCTCGTCATAGGCAATCAGACCAGAACAGTACTGCTTTTGGTCTTAAGTCTAAAGTTGTTCTGCTTTGATACATAATATGTTTGTGTTTGTGTAGGACAGAAGAACTGAAGTGAAATCAGAGCAGCAGAAGTTTCTGTTTATCTGACAGATTACAGACTGTTGACGTGAGTAAATATTCCCCTGTCTTCTGAATGAAATGAAGTCTTGAAATTGAGGAGAATTTTGAAACAAAGTTATTTTTTTCTTTTCCAGAAGCACACTTTTTTTTTTTATCCCGGCCTTGAAGACCTTGTGTTTTAGCTCTACATCTGTCTTAAGATGCGTGAAAACCAAAGCAATCCTAAATCTTCTGGAAGGAATAAAAATGCTTCCAGGAAAGAGGAAGAAAAGGATGTCCCACTAGGTGACATAGTTGAGAATGTATCATCATATTTTAAAAAGTTTTCTCAGTTTAAAAAATATGAAAAAGATATTAAAAAGAAATATAAAAAGTATTATGATGAACCACTGCCTGAATGCTGGCCAGATAAGTTCATCAACAGAGCTTGGAGAAAAACACAAACAATGTACACATTCTCAGGAAGAAGAAAATGCTGGTCTCTTGCTATATTATTCCAGGTGATGAAAAGAAGTCATGGTTATGATGAGAGAGAAAGAGAAGCACAGTCTGATGTGAAGAAGGAGAGACAGCAGTCTGGAGGAGATTCCAGTGCTAATCCTAATAAACCAGTCCATAATCCCAGTGCTAATAAACCTGTCTACATACGCATCCCATTCTCAGAGATGATTAACGGCAAAGAATGCTATAGATCAGATACAGTTGCAGAGGACAATAAAAACAAGACCTCAGAAACAGATGAAAATGACAATGAAAACAAGACCTCAGAAACAGATGAAAAGGACAATGAAAACAAGACCTCAGAAACAGATGAAAATGATATCATTGGAAGCCCTAAGAATAAAGAATATAAATTAATAGACAAAGTTCCTTCACCTACTCAAATACTCCAAAATCAGTTTTACATTACGTTATATAACAATCAAACCAGGAATGCTGCATGGGTGTATGAGATATTGAACAAGAGTACTCTAGCTAATAATATAGCTGAAAATAAAGCTGATAATAAAGTTACTCAGTGTAAATCCTTTAAAAAGGATGAATCAGTTCATGAAGAGTTCCAGGCACCTGATGGAGAGAAACCGTATTCGGGTACGGGATACGACCGAGGTCATCTTGCTGCGGCTGCCAATCACAGATGGTGTCAGCAAGCCTATGAAGACACTTATTTGCTGAGCAACGCTGTACCACAGCAGAGTAACTTTAACTCTGGCATCTGGCTAACGTTGGAGAAACTTTGTCGGAAAATAGCTGAGGAAGACAAAGACTGCAACGTCCATGTGTACACTGGACCACTTTACCTATCAAATGATAGAGAGTCAGCGGGTAATAATGATGAAAATAAAAGCAAAGAGGTGATGAACAAGGTGTGCTATGATGAAAAGAATGCTCCAACGAAAAGAAAAATGCCTAAGGAAAACATTGATGCAAATGAAAGCGAAAAGGTTAATAAGGATATAAATAAAAGCAAAAAGCGTGTGGAATATGAGTTTGTAGGAGGGAAAGCAGTGCCAACTCACTTGTTCAAGGTGATAATTGTGGAGAAAAAGGACGGCGAAGTACTAGCACCAGAATGCTATAAGATACCCAATGAATCGCCCAATCCTATCACTGACGTGGACAATAAGAGATTGAAAACATCGACCATAGATAAATATCGAAGTAAACTGAAAACCTACAAAGAGGCAATTAAAGATATTCAGAGCTTCTCTGGGCTGATCTTCGAAGAAAGCAAAATCAAAGAGGAAATAACGGACGAAACATGGAAAGTGAAATGGAGAAACAAAGACTGGATAGTAGTCAAAGTCAGCGGCTCATACACTGATCACAGTGATCGTGCTGTATTACACTGAACACAGCGAGTCGCGTTTGATCGTCCCTTACGGGTGTGTGTTTGGATGGACTGATCATCTGAAGACGAGAAGAGGGAACGCGTGTTTGACCATACATGTGCAAGTGTCCTTGAAACTTTTCATTGTTATTATTACTACTACTTTTTATACCCCAGTGCCAGAACCCAAGAAAACATCAATTTATTCAAAGAGGATTTAATGAAACAAGACTGGGGCAAAGTGTACGTAGATAACGTGAATGAAGCCTATGATTCATTTTTGACTGTTGTAACATCACTTTATGAAAAAAATTGCCCTGTAGTAAAGAAAGAAGTAAAACCGAAATCTGATGAAAAACCCTGGCTAACTAATGGAATATTAAATGCATGTAAGAAGAAAAATGTATTATATAAAGATTTCTTAAAGAAGAGGACAAAAGAAGCAGAAAATAAATATAAGATATATAAAAACAAACTAACCAGAATCATGAGAAGCAATAAAAAGAATTATTATAGTAAACTACTGGAGGACAACAGAAGCAATATAAGAAACACTTGGAAAGTGCTGAATGAAATTATCAAGAATAAAAAAGGCAAAACAGGAGACACTAACTATTTTCTGACAAGAAACAATATAGAAGTTAAGGACATGACCTTAGCTGCAAATGAATTTAATGATTTTTTTGTTGGAGTTGGTCCAGGTTTGGCTGAGGGGTTTGCAAAGACTGGCAGTATAAATGATGTGCTAAGCAAGAATGTAAATATTAATGAATCTATGTTTGTTAGGGAAACTGATGAAAAAGAAATTATAGAGACTGTTAAAACATTTAAGGGTAAAAAGTCAACTGACTGGAATGGTATTGACATGTTCATCATAAAAAGTATTATTGGTTGTGTTGTTAAACCTCTAATGCATGTATGTAATCAATCTCTGAAAACTGGAGTCTTTCCAGAAAAAATGAAAATGGCAAAAGTGATACCAATATATAAGGCTGGTGAAAAACATACACTTTCAAACTACAGACCTGTTTCACTGCTCTCTCAATTTTCAAAAATATTAGAAAAAATATTCTCTAAAAGGCTCGATAACTTCATTATTAAACATAATATACTGTGTGATCAGCAATATGGTTTCAGGACTAATAGGACAACTTCACATGCACTTATCCAATTTGTGGAAGAAATAACAACAGCAATAGAACAAAAAAAATATGCAGTAGGGATATTCTTGGATCTTAAGAAAGCATTTGATACAGTAGACCACAATTTCTTGATTATGAAATTGCACAACTATGGAATTAGAGGGACTGCACTTTCCTGGTTAAATAGCTATTTACATAATCGACAACAATATGTTGAATTGCAAAACCATATTTCACAGTCAAAGAAAATTACCTGTGGGGTCCCCCAGGGGTCAGTGTTGGGACCATTGTTGTTTAACTTGTATATTAATAATGTATGGGAGGTGTCAAAAACACTGAAAACCATTTTATTTGCTGATGATACTAATTTAATCTGTTCTGGGGAAAATCTGGAGCAACTCTTGGATAAAGTGGAAAATGAATTACAAAAGATGAAGAGCTGGTGTGATGCAAATAAACTAACATTGAACTTAAGTAAAACTAAATTTATAATTTTTGGTAATCGTGCCACAACTTTAAACAAAAAGCTTATGATAAATGATATTGAAATAGAAAGAGTTAAAGAACTGAAATTTCTAGGAGTAATAATCGATGAAAAATTATGTTGGAAGCCACATATACATTATATTAAGGCTAAAATATCCAAATCAATTGCTATATTGTATAAAATCAATTACTTATTAAATCAACAAACATTGTACATGTTGTATTGTTCCTTCATACTTCCATACATTACTTACTGTCTGGAGGTATGGGGAAACACTTACAAAACCAACACTGAACCAATATTTATCCTACAAAAGAGAGCCTTAAGAATTGTAAATAAAACCACCTATAGAGCACCAACTACTCCACTATTTATTAAGTTAAAAGCACTAAAATTCAGAGATATTGTTGACTTCAAAACTGCACAAATTATGTATAAAGTAAATAATCACCAGCTATCGAACAGTATACAAGGGTTGTTTCAAATGAGAGAGAGCAAATATCACTTAAGAGGAATATTTGTATTGAAAAAGAAACTTATAAGAACAAATTCTAAATATCACTGCATCACAAACAAAGGAGTTAATGTATGGAACAGCTGCAGTGAAGAGATGAAATCAAGTTTGACAATGAGTAATTTTAAAAGACTATTTAAACTAAATATATTAAACAAATATGAAAAGGACTTAAGGTGATAGTATAGTATACAGGTTCATTGGTCTATATATTAAGTCTAGTATGGAGAAGTTATTATTTGATTTGATAGATGGCAATGAAGAAGATAGATGAAAAAAAAAAAAATGAAAAAAAAAAGGGAATGTGTGCATATGCATATATGTATGCATCGGTATCTATGTGAATGCATGGGTTTATGTGTATAAGAGGTAGGTAGATGTATACGGTGTATGTAAAGATGTATGTATAAGAGAAGCATCAAATTGTTTTGTATTTAACTAAAGGATAAAGAAAAAAGAAATGGGGTAGGACCTGAAAAGTTTGTTATGAACTTCTTCCTACTCCTTTTGAACATGGGAATTTCTAATTTGAATTATTTACAATAATTTTGGAAGATTGTGCTGAGAAGTACATGACTTTATTTGGCTGTTATTTTAATTTTAATTGTATATATGTATTCATGTTTGTATATTTTTTTATTTTTTTACATGTTCAAATAAACTACTACTAACTAACTACTAACTAACTAACTATAAATGCACAACAAATACCACAGAAAAGCAGCGGTCGTGTGTGTTCAACATGCTCCAATATTGAGTAAAACACATCCCATGTGGAGACATGAAGACAGTGCAAACTGTACAGTTCTGTAAAGTACAGGATACTTTGAAGAAGCTAAAATATAACCGTTTTGATTTATTTCACCTTTTTTAGTTCTTACATAACTCCTATTTTTCCTATTTATAGTTGTTATTCTTAGTCTATAATTCTTAAATGTGGAAAAACATAATGAGTTTCCAAATGTGTATCTGAGTGAACAGCATTCAATGAGAAAATTATAGATATTTGCTCATGTTTCTATCGTATAGTTATCTATTTTTGCAATGATTCGGTATTTGTTTTGCAAGACAATATAAGGAGGTGATGGAGAAAACGTCTCGGTTACTGATGTAACCCTCGTTCCCTGAAGGAGGGAATGGGAGACTTTACGACGAACGTGAGCGACTGAAAGGGAAGCAAATACTGATTTTGTTCTTGTCTTGATATGTCTATTTTACAGTATACATTACATTACAGACATATTGTTTTGGATATTATTTTAGTCATTGATTAACACCTTTTTCTAATGCTTTAATATTTGTTGTTGTTATATTGTATATTTCATGTATGTTTAGTAATGATTTCACAATATTGTTTGTAGACACAATCACAGCAATAAAGTATCTGACACTGACATTGAATTGAAACAAACACTCTCAATCAGATTTAAAACAAAATGATCTATTGTTAAGACCCATTATTGCTTAATACTTTCCTGAGAATATTGTTGGAGTGATTAGACATCAACTGCACTGACCGTGGATCAGATCATGTTTTTAGAGACAGATAAACCTGTGTCCAGCAGATCTGCACTCGAACTCTCACTGATGACCTTTGAACTTCCGCTTCCTAAAGCTAAAAGCTACACCGTTCTCTCAGGTTTCCCTGACCGATTCCTCTTGATGTTTGATATAAAGAGTGTGATTTATTACTGGTTTGTGTGGTGTATTTGTTTTCTTAAAAGTGTTCCATACTATTATATTGTTATATTGAAAATGCTTAATTTCCATTACATTTAAAGTTGCAACCACTTCTATTAAATTTGTTGGTTGCAATTGTGCTATTAATTACTTTAATTAATGAATCCTCCAAATAATTAATGATTGTTTTTCCAACCTTGAAACAGAAATTTAAAAAGGTAGTATACACATACAAACAATAGACAAAAATGTCATCAGTCGTGTACTTGCCCTCTCCGTATGGCAATGAAGGAAGGATAGCTGGCAGAGTGCAAGAGTATCGAATTACATTCGTGTACCGTATGACGAGCGGTTACAAGCGGTTACGAGCGGTACATTTCGTAAACGAGCGGTTTGTGTGAGAAAACGAACAGTATTTATATCATTTATACCTCTTGTACACAGCCACGTCCAAGTGATCTGAGGGCGCGCGTGCTTCCTCGTGTGCGCGTGTTCTGGCTTAGTCTGCGCAAGCGCCGGAAAGTGCCGGACATGATCTCGAATGTGTACAAGAGGTAAAAACGATATAAATACTGTTCGTTTTCTCACACAAACCGCTTGTTTCGTGTCTTAGGCCATCAATGTGTACTTATGATGGGGAATTGTTTCATTTGGACTTCTCTGTGCATGCTCTTTCAGATAGTGACCATAGACCTGCATTATTAAAAAATATGGCATAATTTAATCATTGTACTCTGAAAAAAATATAGAAAAGATGTAATTTATTAAAAGTGCATTATTATATTGGTCTAATTGAAAACCATGTTGTTCAGTTTAACTAAAAGCAAATTGCAGTCCACATAGAAGAATTGAGAATAAACGGACTAACAAAATTCTTCAAAAGTGAAAATTCGAGCTAATTGATTTTGTTTATTGTGAAATTAAGTTGTAAAAAGACAAAAAAATATACATTGACCCACATTAACATTTTAGTTTATGTCTAAAGAAAATATATTGATTAACTATGGTATGGCCTTTATAATAAATCATCTGTTTACATTATACAAAGATTTTTGTTTTTTGGAATATAAATATTTTTATCAAAATCAAAATATAAGATTTGAAGTAAACCAGAAATATAATTTAATATTTTTTTTAAAAAAAGTTGGTCCAAAGTATTATTATTTTTTCTCTGTGAAGGTCAGAAAAAAAAAAAAAGAAAAAAAAAACACACTTCATAACTATATTAACGTATTACATCATTATTTTATTGCTAGACTAATGCCTCGTTTAAAAGGCTAAGCTTTAATGACGCTGGTGCCCTCTGCTGGATATTTAATTTGTTGCACTTTAGGATATACATATTATTTCTGAATCACCTGACTATCATTCCTGTAATTTCTTTGGTTTAGATTGGGAGAACTGAATTAAAAAAAAAGAAATGTGTTCATGCCCAGACATGCAACTATGTTGCTAAATCCCGCAGCAGTTTTGTAGCTGATCTGGTCCAATTTCTAGCAGATTTTTGTTCATACTGTGTGCGTACATCTTAAAAGTAGCCTAAGTAGTTAAATACTCTTTCATGTATATATTGGTAGATTTAGTTGCTGCTACATGACATTTAAGGGATAATAATGTATATTGTACACTTATTACAACAATTTATTTATGTATTTTACCACATAATTACGGGGACATGAATTGAGATTAATGTTTTAAATCTTACATATTTGTAAATTAATTTTGCACAGCGTACAAAACAATCGTCCAGACAAGATGATCACAACAATATTATCGAACTCTGTAAAAAATAAATCAACTCTAATTTAATTTTCAATACAATCAAAAACGGAGACACAAGACGGCAGGTTGTATTTGAATGAAACGAGAGAGCAGTTGTGACACATGGATGTGCGCTGTGTTATAATGCGTTGCTATTGACAACGGTCATTATAAGGAAGGAAATGCCACAGAATATAATCTTGCTTTAAAAAGTGCATAGAGCAGCTGGTTTTATTTGTTGTTTGTTGATTTTCAAATATAAAACTTGTTGAAATGTTTTCAGTGTGAGCATCAGTTATTTTTGAACACTTTCATCTTGTTTTGTTTATTGTTGAACAAAACCATGATAATACTGATAATCACAATAATTTTGGTCACTATTATCATGATATAAAATGTTCATACCGTCCCATCCCTAATCTGACCTGATGTCTTATTTCATATTTTTATTTCAGAGATGTCGGAGATCAGCTCCAGTCCAGATGATCCGGTGATCCGGGTTCTTCTGATAGGCAGGACGGGTTCTGGGAAAAGCTCATCTGGAAACACTTTACTGGGAGAAAATAAGTTTAAAATCCACAAACGTAAGAAAAAACATGAAGTTGAAGTGTGTGAGGGTAAAACACAGATTGGAGAGAAGCAGGTGTGTGTGATTGATTGCCCAGATCTACTGGATCCAGATCTGAATAAAGAGAAGCTGGAGAAGATGAAGGATCAGCTGATCTCGGGATGTTCATCAGGACTCAGTGCAGTTCTGCTCACCGTTCCTCTAGACTAGAGGAACCTGTGGGAAATGAGGAGGAGGTCCTGGATTATATTAAAGGTTTATTAGGTCCTGAAGTTCAGAAGTACATCATAATTCTGTTCACACGAGGAGATGAACTGGAGGATCTGGATCAGACCATTGATGAACATCTACAAGATCATGAGGATCTCAAGCGACTGGTGACTGAATGTGGAGGAAACTTTCACTGTTTCAATAACAAGTGTAAACATGGTGATCAAGTCCCAGAACTACTGCAGAAGATTGAAGGAATGATGATGAAGAACGGAGGGAAATTTATCATGGCCCAAATGAGGAGGAGTGACAGCAAGGGCAATCTCGATATCAACTGTAAGATGATTTGCTGTTGAAAATTAATTCAGTACATGCAAGTTATTCATTGAGTGTGTAAGGCACTTATATTTCTCATGCTTAGAGCATCGTCATATTAACAATACTGAGATTTAATTATGCAGTGCATTGATGTGGTTTGATGTTTCTGTTGTAGTTTCATCAGAAGATCCAGATCAGATTCAGATCAGACTGGTTCTGCTGGGGAAAACTGGATGTGGGAAAAGTGCCACTGGAAACACCATCATCGGCAGAAACCTGTTTAAATCTACAGCCATTTCAGACTCTGTGACGAAACAGTGTCAGTCAGAAATTACAGTGAGTTTTGGTAAAGAGATCTCGGTGGTCGACACTCCTGGACTTTATGATAATAAACTCAGTGAAGATGAGATTAAAACTGAAATAGTGAAATGCATAATGTTATCCTCTCCTGGACCACACGCTTTCATTATCGTCATTAGAGTGGGTCGATTCACTGAGGAGGAGAAAAACACAATACAGCAGCTCAAAGAAGTGTTCGGAGAACAGATACTAAAATACACCATGATCATCTTCACCCATAAAGACCAGTTAGAGAAGGAGAATAAAACCATTGAAGAGTTTCTACAGGAAAGTGATCCAGATCTTCAATCCCTCATACAGAGCTGTGGAAACAGGTTCTTCTGTTTAGATAATGAGTCTGCCAGTTCCCCACAGTTCAAAGATCTGATCGGAAAAATAGAGAAGATGGTGGCAGAAAATGGGGGGACACACTTCACCAATGACACCAAACACATTCAGGAGATTGTGAATCAGAAAATGGTTGGGAAAGTGGAGCATTCAGATTCAGCGGAAGTCAAGTCAAGTCAAGTCAAGTCAAGTCAACTTTATTTATATAGCGCTTTTCACAATACAGATTGTATCAAAGCAGCTTCACAGTATTAAATAAAATAGTACATCAGTGTTAGTTTCTAGTGTAAAACGTCCACGTTTGGTAATGCTGATCAATAGTATTGTTGATTGATTAATTAAATTAAGTATCCCCAACTGAGCAAGCCAAAGGCAACAGTGGCAAGGAACCGAAAAACTCCATCAGGTGACCTAATGGAGAAAAAAAAAACCTTGGGAGAACCCAGGCTCAGTCGGGGGCCAGTTCTCCTCTGGCGCTTATGAACTAGAGACCGGATTTAACTGTAAGATTAAAAATATTATATAAATGCCTGGCTGAAGAGATGCATCTTTAATCTAGTTTTAAACTGGGAGAGCGAGTCTGAGCAACGAACAGTATCAGGAAGGCTATTCCAGAGTTTTGGAGCTAAATGTGAAAATGCTCTCCCTCCTTTGGTTGATCTGGATATCCTAGGTATGACCAAAAGCCTTGAATTTAGTGATCTTAAAGAGCGCGATGGATTATAGGGCGATAGAAGATCCGTTAAATAGACTGGAGCTAAGCCGTTTAGGGCTTTATAAGTCAGTAGCAATACCTTGTAATTAATACGGAACTTTATAGGAAACCAATGCAGTGATGATAAAATCGGTGTTATATGATCATATTTTCTTGATCTAGTAAGAACTCTAGCGGCTGCATTTTGGACTAACTGTAGCTTGTTAATTGAGGATGCAGGACAACCGGCTAATAAAGCATTACATTAATCTAGTCTCGAGGTCATGAATGCATGAACTAACTTTTCTGCATCAGAAACTGATAGCATATTGCGTAGCTTAGCAATGTTTCTAAGGTGGAAAAAGGCTTTTTTTGTAACATATGAAATATGATTTTCAAAAGACAGGTTGCAGTCTAGTATAACACCCAGGTCTTTTACTGTAGCGGATAAAGTAACAGGACATCCTACTATGTTAAGGTTGTATTGTGAGAGGTTTTGTGGGTGGTTTTTTGAACCGATGATTAGTACCTCTGTCTTGTCTGGATTTAATAAAAGAAAATTGCGCGTCATCCAATCTTTTATATCTTTAACACACTCTGTCAATTTGGATAATTTAGCGTTTTCATCCGGCCGTGATGAAATATAGATTTGAGTGTCATCAGCATAACAATGGAAACTAATTCCATGTTTCCTTATAATATTTCCAGGTGGCAGCATATATATTGAGAATAACAGAGGGCCTAACACAGATCCCTGCGGCACTCCATAGTTTACTGGAGTTATGATCGATTTTTCTCCATTTAAATAGACAAAATGGTAGCGGTCAGATAAGTATGATCTGAACCAGCTTAATGCTTGTCCTTGAACACCAGTATAATTTTGTAGTCGATCTAAGAGTATTGTGTGATCTATAGTATCGAACGCAGCACTAAGATCAAGTAAAACTAATATTGAGATACAGCCTTGGTCAGAAGCTAAAAGTAAATCATTTGTGATTTTAACGAGCACAGTTTCAGTGCTATGGTCCGGCCTGAATCCAGACTGAAACTTTTCATAGGTGTCATTTTCTTGCAAGAAAGAGCCCAGTTGGGCAGACACAACTTTTTCTAGTATTTTAGACATAAAAGGAAGATTTGAAATGGGTCTATAATTTGCTAGGTTATTTGGGTCTAATTGTGGTTTCTTAATGAGAGGTTTTATAACTGACAGTTTAAATGTTCTTGGAACATGACCTAAAGATAAAGACGAGTTAATAATATTGAGGAGAGGCTCTTCCACTATCGGTAGCACTTCTTTCAATAGTTTAGTTGGTATGGGATCTAATAAACATGTTGTTGTTTTAGAGGAAGTGATTCAGTGGTTAATGAACCGTTTTTATTAACCGTTAAAATATGAACCGATGTTTTTATTACCTTAGAAAGACATTTCTATCTACATACACCACGGGTCCCCTTACATTGAAATGTTTTCTACAGTAGCCCTAAACGGACAAGCGCGTTTCATCACTATGTTGTTCTTCATGCAAAGAAGCTAGCTAAAATCAGTGAATAAAACACTGACACAATGATGAACAAGTAGCAATAACATATTGTTTTACTGAACAATTAAGTAAACATAATTTCTTCATTTATCTTTGTAAAGTAACCTCATTGCTTACTGGCTACTCCCTGCCGTCTCAGAGGACGACATCTTTTCCTGTCGGCCACCGTAACTTCTGTTGGTTGCAATTCGCAACCTCACCACTAGATGCGGCTAAAATTTACAAAATGCACCTTTAACAGTTCATCTAAAATGACCAAAATGAAGAAAACACTATATTTGATTTTTGGCTAATTATAAAACATGCTGGTGACGTTCTAAATGCTTTTTGCGTAGTTCCTTATACTTGTTTTATGAAATGAAGTTTATTTTGTGGCTTAAAATAATTACATGGTGCTCAGAGACATGTTTGGCTTGGCAAATTCGTTGCTAAAAAAATGTTGAAAAAATTCATGAAATCATTACTACTAAACTGTAACGGAATATTTTGTTCAGGTGACGCTTGTTTATTTGTTAGTATAGCCACGGTGTTAAATAAAAACCTAGGATTGTTTTGGTAACATTCATCATGTTTACTGTGGCAAGCAGGACGAGGCTGACGGCCGCGGGAGAACGGCAAGAGGCCGGTGGTGTCAGTAATGACACCACTACAAGATTCTTAATACGAGTATTAGTAGACTGTTAGGGTAGTTAAAAACTTACTTACATCTGTTATGGAGCATCAAAATCAGATTGGCTCGGACAGGCTGTGCGCCTCTAGAAAGATATTCAGTTTGGGTCCAAGTCTCAGACTTGCTGGAACTAGCATGATAAACCTGACAGTATGTGTTTACACTGACCAGACTGGGAAGTTATGTACTTACTTTGGTGCCCAGTCAAGAGCTTGATTGCCACTGTAAACACAAACAAAATACCTACATTTATCATGTCGTTCCAAACCCATAAGACTCCCGTTCATCCTCAATGCCAAAAATTGAGCGTCAGCGTCAATTCTGGCAGGCCAGGTAGTCAAGACCATAGATATCATATAAAGGCTAGATGTCTCGTCCGCGCTGCTGGCCAATGGAGCTCGACATCCGCACACGGCGGCCATCTTAAGACAGGGTGCTCGCTCACTCATAACATGGTGCATGTACTTTTAAATAACCATAACTTGCTCAATTTTCTACCGATTTTCAAACGGTTTGGTTTGTTATAAACGTCAGAGATGTAGCTATTATACTGCATACATATGAATAATTATGTTCAAAATGTTTAAGCATTCAGAATTATAGCCACGTTAATAACGTTTGTAAGAAACCAAACCGTTTGTAAATCCGTCCAGATTTCAGCGAGATAAGAGGATTTGTGTGCGTGCTGCTCACTCACCTTAATTCACAGAGCCCTGTCCTAAGATGGCCGCCGGTGATGCCGGAAGTGACTCCGCCTTAAGACATCTAGCCTTTATATGATATCTATGGTCAAGACGCTGCTAATGCTGTTTGCTAACAACACTGTCCCATCAGCTGATCTGCTCCAGCTGAGCTGCATTAGCTCGTTAACTCCCCTTGCTGCTCAATGGCCAAAGCTCAAACAAGGCGCCCTATTTAAAGCACATTCAGTCTGCTCATACATGCTTGCTGCTCGCTTCTGCTGCCCGCCACCTCCCCAGCTCCTCCTTATGCATAACGTGGCATTTGCTTTGTCATGTTGCTTGCTCTGTTCACAGGGGGATATTTTAGCTCTCACAGTCCTAAACTGTGTGAGCGTTCCCTAATGCTGCTGCTGCTGTCCTCTGGCTCTCTGCTATTTCATGGTGCTCATGAAAGGTCAGAGGACTCCCTGAACAGAGCCATACCGCCAAATTTCAATTCAGGAACATCAACTTGTTTGCAATCTATTCTATAAAAATTCTTTATTTTTATTGTCTGTGTGTTCTTGACTTAATGGACCTGACAGAACTATATTTTTAATGACACATCAGAGATTTCTGCTATCCACCCAAAACTTTGACGTTCATAAAAACATTGTACAAGTAATCTATAGTATTTGAGCAGTTTAATCCAAGTCTTCAGAAGAGCAGATAATTTCATATATTACAAACAGATTTCATTTACACTGTAAAAGTTAAGCAAAAAAGTTTTTTTTTTTTTTTTGAGTGTTAAAAAAACAAAAAACAGTTTTAGTCTTTCTACTTAATGTTTTAATTCAATGTGTTACGTGCTGTTGCGAAAAACAAGTGTTTACCTTTTTATGTATTTTGTTTTATTAATCATGGGCTTCTGTTGCTCTTCTGAACTACTGAAACTAGTTACTCAAGATTGTCCTCATCTGTCTTGTTATTTGATTAATAAGTGAAAAAAATACATAAATAAATAAATCACAAATCAAACATTAAAATTCAAGAAACCTTGTAATTGGATACCAACAGTACCCATAAAAGCGGTGGAATAAGCAGCCTCAAAATGAGAAGATGGCAACAGTGGGAGAGCTGAAATAAGAAACATCCCTCCTCCTTCTAAAGCAATATATATATTTTGAAAAAAAAAAAACCTCAAACACTCTTGGCCTCTGATTGGTGAGGAGACCACATAGAAAGCTGTAGTGCTGTCAAGATTCGAGTAGTTGAGGTTTCATCAAATCAATTTACGATCCATGATGATTAACCAGAAAAAAACCCAGAAGTGCTGCGACTGTCACACACACATCAGATGGACTTTGTTTTCAGTTTGCACCATTTGTCATTTACATTTATATAGCACTTTTAACAATATAGATTATTTCAAATGAGCTTTACAGTGATAATAGGACATTTTACAGAGATTGTTTTGGCTTTACAGCAGCTCTAGAATAAAGTTATTCTCCAGCTAAAGTTATTACCTTTTTTTGTTATTACCTTGTTACCTAAATGACCTTGTTTGTCTCTTGTATTTACAGTAAGTTCCTGTGTTTCAGTTCTTAGTTTCGTCTAAGAATATGTGTGGTTGTGCTTAACCTGTTTGGATCTATGTTTGCCTTTTGTATTATATATTAAATATGTTTATTTGATGACTTTCAAATTACTATCATTTGATGACTATAAGATGACTTTCATCTTCATCGTCGTGTGCCTATCTACAACCGCTAGTTTTGACAATGAAATTTGAAATCATAATATGTAATGGTACTATTGTGAGGGCAATCTGACCAATCATAACACTGCTTTTTGTCTGAAAAACACACAGGAGAGTTATATGTCAGTGTACTCAAACTTAAAATATGGTGTGCATTGACGTCTTTCTGCGGTTGAAACAACAAACCTTCTGATGTTCATTCATGTTTATTACGTGCTATAACTAGAAGAGATGATCGGTTCACATGCTGCTTAAAGTGAGGTGCTACATACAGTATAAAACCTTATTTCACTTCAATATTAACTGCTCTGTCTTATCTGTCTTATCTGTTGTGTCCTCATTGCTCTACGATGGATTTTTCACTGCGTGAGAACATGATGTTTGGCGTGAGAGCCCCATGGCTTATCAGTGACTACATGTTACTCAGAGCTGCTTCATTAATTATAATAAATGCTGCTCGATCCACACAGTCTCAGTCTCTGCATGTACTGCTTGTTTGGGTTTCCAATAAAGTGCATTCGGGGACGCATATAAAGCGCATATGCATATGTACCGTTTTATTAAAGCAATAAGGTACTCGAGTATTGTGAATAAGTCACAACTGAAGGGTGTTGTTAGGCATGACGTGAAGCGGAGTAACCGGAGTAACGATACAGCACATGCCTCCAGTACCTTATTGTTTTTTTATAAAATGGTTACCACACAATAAAAAATATTTAAGCCAAAAAATATGTATCAATGCATCTTTTATGAAGTAAAATCACTAAAAGCCTTCCTTCCGCTAGAAAAAAATAGTCCCTGACCATAAACAGCAACAGAGTGTTCCTATGCGTCATCTCATGGAGTTCAAATAGAAAAACAGACTAACTGCTCCCATACACTGTGTCATTATTTGTATGTAACATTTCCAGCACATCTACTGATATGTACACAGTGACTAAAAGTGATTTTGCCAAGTTATCAAACAATTTTTTTTTTCCAAGATTCAAGATGGCGCCGATGTGTGTGGCTAGCCGTCTGTCTGGGGGATATGTTGGTGTGTTGTTTTTACTGTGCTTAACTTGTTTTACCAAACAAATCTGTGGACTCTTGTCTTATGACCGGGACCAACTTCTGTCCATCAAGTCAACTTTGAATGATGCGCTGACAGCGGATTGTACAGGAGAGGGCCGTGATCCCCCTCCCTTCCTGGCCAGCGTCCCCAGCTATCTTTGGCACCCGGTATACGACGCGCCACGCAAAAAGCGCCGCCGTAAAAGAGGATGTCGAGGCGGCTTCGCGGTCAAATTGAAGACACTGCGGACACCCCATCTGATGTCCAGGGGATGGATATCATCGTTCCTGCAGGCAGGTGTTCATGGCCGCTTTGTCTCGCGACGCTTCTTGGAGGGACTGTGCGGCTGGATTCAACCGGTGGGGATGAGCTCTCCTGGAGTTCCCCGAAGGTTCGTGCCACCACGCTTAAAGGGGAGAGGTGTGGATCTCAAGAATCTCCGCAGCCTGCGCCATGTGAAATGCCCGGTTAAAGATTTAATACCAACCAAGCTGGCCTTGGCAAATGCCCACTCTGTGGTAAACAAAACTTTCATTTTAAATGATTTTATTATGACAAACGATCTGGACTTCTTCTTCATAACGGAAACCTGGCTTAAGGTAGGAGACTCATTACCGCTGTCTGAACTGTTGCCTGAGGGATATGTATGTATGTATAAATTCTCCTCGCCCGTCTGGTCGCGGGGGAGGACTAATGACTATATACAAAAAATCCACTCAATGCCAATCACTCACGGTCGAACCACCGAAGAGTTTTGAACTACAACTGTTTCAAATCGCAGCTATAAACCCTGTTACGGTGGCTTTAATATACCGGCCCCCAAAACCAAACAAGGCTTTCGTTCAGGAATTCTCTGATCTTTTGAGCACAATGTCTACGAATTATGACTGTTTCTTACTTCTAGTTGATTTTAATGTTCATATTTGTTGTGCAAATGATACCCTCTCAAGTGAATTTCTAAATTTGATAGAGTCGTTTGATTTAATACAATGGGTTAAAAGCCCTACCCATAAACGAGGACACATGTTAGACTTAATTTTAACCCATAACCTGCAAATAGACGATGTAAATATCTGTGAGACTAACTTTTCTGACCATATGCCAATAATCTTCAAGACTTCTACTACCATCAAACCTGTTTCCCAGGAGGACTCTAGGCGTTGGTCAAGGAGACTAAACAGCACCTCTAGCACTGACTTTGCAGCACTATTTAAAACTAAGTGCAATATTTTGATGCTGGAAACCCCGCTTCATCTTTTAAGTGTTGATGAGCATTGGACTGTACTAAACTCAACCTGCATGGATATTTTAGACGTTATTGCTCCGCTCAGACTGACAAGCAATAAAAGAAAAATAAATCCATGGTTAAATGATAACACTCGGGACCTCAGAAAGCAATGTAGGCAGAGTGAGAGGAAATGGAAAAAGAGTAAACTACAAGTCCACTATGACGTTCTTAGAGGCGCTCTATTTAGTTATCAAAAATCTGTAACCAAGGCCAAAAATACTTACTTCTCCAATATAATTAGGGCCAATAGTAATAACTCAAAACTCCTATTTTCTATTATTAACTCTGTAATGCAACCTTTAAATAACATACATCAAAAGCCCTCACTTATTTCCTGTGAGGACTTTCTTAATTTCTTCAGCCAAAAAATTGTTAATCAACGCTCCCAGATTCCTTTGGTAAATACAGATCCATCTAACTATTCTGCCTGCACTGCTAAATGGGGTGCCTTTGAACCTATTACCTTGACAATTTTGGAGGATATTGTACAAAAACTGAAACCAACTTGCTGTGCAAATGACCTGATGCCTAGTCGTTTGTTAAAGCAGACCTTTGACTGTGTAGCACTGAGTTTCGCACATTTGTTTAATAAGAGCCTGTCCAGTGGGACATATCCTCAAGAGTTTAAACATGCTGTGGTGACACCGCTGTTGAAGCGGCCAAACTTGGGCCAGGATGATATGAAAAATTACAGGCCAATCTCTCAGATTTCATTCGTTTCTAAAATTTTTGAAAAAGTTGTGTTGCAGCAACTACTATCATTTCTAAATAAAAATGTAATAGGAGAAATGTTCCAATCAGGGTTTAAAACTGCCCACAGCACAGAGTCGGCGCTACTGAAAGTGTTAAGTGACATCTTTTTGGCCTTAGACAAAGGAGATGATGTTGTTTTAGTGCTGCTTGATCTAAGCGCAGCTTTCGACATGATTGACCATGACATCCTTATTTCCCGTCTCGAACACTCAGTAGGTTTAAAAGGCACAGTTTTGAAATGGTTTCAGTCCTACTTGAGTGGTAGATGTTTTTCAGTTAACTATAATAATAGGACCTCAGGAAAAAAAAACCTTCCGTGGGGGGTCCTGCAAGGGTCTATCCTTTCTCCAATACTATTCTCATTATATTTGCTCCCTTTGGGAAGCATTTTTAGAAAGTATGGAGTGTAATTTCATTGTTACGCCGACGACACGCAAATGTATCTACCACTCAGCTCTACCAGTTCATTCGAGTCACTTTTAGAGTGTTTAAAGGACGTCAAAAACAGGATGGCTAAAAACTTTTTAATGTTAAATGAGGACAAAACAGAGGTTATTATATTTGGCCATCAAAATAAATCCGCAGAAACTATATTAGATTCAAGTCCTCTAGCATCTTACACGAAATCTACAGTCAGAGATTTAGGCTTTTTTATCGACAATAACCTAAAAATGGACAAGCAAATTAATTCTGTGGTTCGGGCTTGTTTTTACAATCTGCGTCTATTAGCTAAAACAAAACCATTTCTATCAAATACAGACTTTTAAAGAGTTATCCACACTTTTATCTTCTCAAGGCTCGACTTTTGTAATTCGTTGTATTGTGGCATCACCGCCGCATCTCTGTCTTGACTGCAATCGGTCCAAAATGCGGCGGTTGAGGCTTTTAATGAGGATAAAGAAATATGAGTCGATCACACCTGCACTGGAGTCTCTAAATTGGCTTCCAGTACAGTACAGAATAAGATACAAAATTTTACTGTTTGTATATAAATCGCTAAATAATCAGGCCCCACCATATTTGGCGAATCTCTTAACTTTGTATACCCCCTCCAGAACACTACGCTCAGAGAATCAGGAACTATTGATAGTGCCTAGAACAAAACGCCTTCATAAGGGTGACCGGGCGTTTGCGGTAACAGGGCCGAGACAGTGGAATGAGCTGCCGCTATCTATCAGGTCTGCAAAATCGCTGTCGATTTTTAAGCATTTGTGTAAATCGCATCTGATGTCGTTAGCCTATAATGAGTAGATGTGAAATTCTATATGTTATTTATTGACTGGTCTAGGTATGTTGTTATTTTTATTCCTCATTGGAATCTGTATGTAAAGCACTTTGGTTCAACTCTGGTTGTGTTTTAATAGTGCTATATAAATAAACAAACAGAAACAGAAACAGAAACAGAAGTTAGACATGATGTTGTTCCTGGAACATGTTGTACTGTAAACAACATATAATAACAGCATTCATTGGTGGACAGGTTTGCTCTCATTGGCTGCTAGGCTGTAACAACATCACTCTGTATACCTTGTCTAACCTCTCGAAAAAGGTGATGTTGTCAAACTTACCTCCGTTTATCTCTGATGAAGCGGTTTAGAGTATTTTAGCTCGTTATGGAAAATTGGTTGGGCAATTAAAATGATTCCTCTCGGTTTGAAAACCCCAGAGTTGAAACACGTCATGTCATTCAGACGTCAGGCTGTTATAATAATAAATGCTGAATTCGCAACGCTTGGTGTGTCTTGTTGAAAATATATGGTCACATTAAAACTAGGGGTGTGAACCTACACTGCTCTCACGGTTCGGTTCAATATGATACCACAATGCATCACCGAAAACCTAATCAGAGATTAAGAGTATTGGGATGGTGGGGTTGATGGATAAGTGTTTGAGTGAATGTCAATGTTGAATGTATGTTAAATGTTGTGGTAAACATGGATACTGTCATGTAAGAAACATTTCAGACTTCAGTCTGACAATAAAGTATAGAGTAAAGTAAAGTATCACGATGCACTGCATCCTCGATTTTCAATTTTACTTCACAAGTGATGTGTGCGTGTTGCCTGTTTGCCTGTTCGGGAAGTGGCAGTGACATTCCAGTTTAAGTTTCAAGGGAGTAAAGCCTGTTTATGCCAATAAGAAAATGAAATTCTGTCAAATCAATTTTGTTTTAAAGAAATGTTCATTTAAAAGCAGTGCTCATTCCTCAGTGTATTATGTGATTAGATGCAGGAACCATGGGCACATATCCAGGCCGGGTCTCAGATTTGCTGAGAGTTAGCCAGCCCGAATTCCAGGCACGATTTGTTGACCGAAAATGCGTGCAAGTCCCTACCCTCTAGAGAGAGACCAAACAAGCAGGAGAACTGTTTCTCTGAAACAGGATTTTTAACTCACTGCCTGCAGGGCTCAAGGGAGGTCTCTGCAGTGCCAGATATAAGTCCCAAGAGGGTAAAGAGCTGGTTCTGTCTCCTTGCTCCCCTCAGTAACCTGACAATCAAGTCGTGCTTCCCACGGATTTGTATCCACTGCATCATAATGTGCGTCAATACAACAACAACATTTTGAGGTGGAGGAGACAGCCCTCGGTCCAACCCATCAGCAGGAAAGAAGCACTGAAGTGATTGAACACCTTCGGGATCTCCACACAGAGAGAAGACTCAATTCAACGAATAGGTTCCACTTCTAAGGGGGAGCGTGCCTCATTTTGAGAGGGTGCTCTCACAGAAGTTTTTTTTTTTTTTACCTAAAACCACGTAAACACATTGCATTTACCCAAATATACAAAATAATGTTCTTTTTAGAACCATCATATGACCCCTTTAACAATACAGACTGTTTCAAAGCAGCTTTACAGTGATAATAGGAAATTATAGTGCACATCGGCCCAATTGGAAAGTGCCAACATTATTAAAACATACTAGAACAGATACTGAGAAATACTTTACAGTGAGCCTATAATGAGCCACGTGAGACATTTTAAATCTATACATAAATGTTAATATAAATAAATATGAATACAGTTTGACAGAGACTTTTTTTCATTGTCGGTTTTTGTACATATTAAAACTGTAACATGTCAATGATCTAATTACATAATCACAGTGAATGCAGTTTTAAAATCAGACTATATATATATGGACATATTATGGTGCTGTATTTATTAAGGTGTATTGGTTGATGAAATTGAGTGTCATTGGTGTTTGTTTTTTTATTATTGATGTTTTGTCCATGTCATATTGCAAGAACAGTATTAAGGCCCGTTCACACCAAGAATGATAACTACAAAGATAACGATAAAGATATAGTTCTTAAAATTGTTCTAAATAAAGAATAGCTGAGTTCACTTCACAGTTTTAATGATAACGGCACAGAGAAACAATATTGTTGGAATTACTTTCAGAACTATTTTCTCCAGCTGATAAACGTGTTTTGGATATTGATGTTGATATTGCTATTCAAAAGAAACCATTATCAAATAAATGTTATTTTGCTTGCTTTTAAGTTAATGCCATATAAAGATGTTTGAATACTGCTTGGAAAGAACCTGCAATACTTGAAACTTGTATTTGACTTCCACTTTTTGAAGAAGAAGAAGAAGAAGAAGAACTGGGCGAGATGGGCAAAAGTTGTGAAAGTTAGTTTCCTGAACTTAATGTTTCTTAACCAACCATGAGGGGGAAGAGAACCTTTTTGAAACCATCAGACAGACGAAGACTACAGTGAAGAAGAGCAAGAGTGCTTGAAGAAGACAACAATGTAAATGACAGAAGAAGGACGGTTTGTATAACTACAAACTGAACCTCAAAAAAGAAGCAGCACAAGTGAGTCTCCGTCACTTCTGAAAGTCTTCAACCTGCGGGCGGGGGAATATTATGAGTGAGCTGATTCAACTGATGCACATCCTTCAAAATGACAATAATGTATAGCTATAGGATATAACAATGACAAATCATGCATTCAGTTAACATCCAACAGTCATCTGCTAATACACAGAGTATGTGTCTTGAGACATCTCAAGATCAAATAAGACATTCATGTTCATTTCCAGTCACAATCCTGCCTCCCACTCTCCCACCCAGACCAATACTGTGTTTGTTTGTTTTAGTTTTTCCTGAAAGTTATGCAATTTACTGGAAAGAGAAAGTAGACATATGATGTCTCAGTAACATGCAGATCCTGATTGGCTGGCATACATCTTACGTCACATGAGTACACATATATAAGCCCACAATGTCGTGGTAAAAGAATACAGCAAAATAATTCAAGAAAACAAGACACATCTCTTATAAACTATCCAGCAGAAAAACTGTTTGCTGTTTGGAACACAGATTTCCTCAGGTTTGACTTTTTCACATTTACATTTACATTTATTTGTTATTTCACTTTTACTAAAACCCATGTAAAATTTTTTATTGATTCATGCACGTTCTGTGAATGTTAGTACTGTTGAACAATCCCAGAACATTTTTTATTTTTTTTGGTTATTAAGAATGTAGCCTGTGTTTTATGTTGTGCATGTGTGTTTCACAGCATGTGTCTTATAGGCAGATTAGTGATTGTAAATTGCTCAATGTGGAAGTGCTGAACGTGCTTTAATGCATTAGACAGTAACATTGGAGGATACACCTCATCTAAGCAGCCCCTCTTGATAATCTCTGTGGTTGGTTAAGAAACATTAAGTTCAAGAACCTAAATTTCAAAACTTTTGCTTATCTCATCATGCTCTACAAAGAAGAGGAAGTCAAATACAGTTGTTTCTACATTATCTCCATTTTAAGAAATGTTCTTTCCAAGCATTATTTAAGCATTGCATTTCAACCCAAGGTCCATACCAGCCTGGTCTCATTGTTAATACGTACGTAATAGTATGTCATTTTCAAAGATAGAAAATGTACTTTATGTACGTTTGTATAGATATGGACGTATGATATGAAACGTATGACCCACATAGCAACATTGTTTCGGCCCAGGTCCGGCACTTGTGGAAAGATGATCTGGCCCGCATGCAGCGTGGAATGACGGCCCTTGGGCGGACCGCTCCTGTTTGCCAGATCTGGGCCACAAGCAGGCCATAGCAATGCCACATGCCAGCCAAGAGCAAAGAAATAAACCAGAACTGGAGCTCATCTGAGCCACAAAACCTGTGTATATTAAATATGGAGTCATCTCAGCCTTAATAAGCCTGTTTAACAAGCAGAATCACTGAAGGAAAGAAGAGGACAGAAAAAGAGACGAGCAGAAACACAAGAACTACAACTGACTTCAGACACAGCCTTAGATGAAATCATATGTTTATGTTTTATACTGCTGTTGTCGCCAGACTGGATGACTTTTCTGATCTTCTCTCATCAATGTTCCTGAGCAACTGAAGAACCTTACAAATTTTTTTTACCATATTCCAAGGTAATTTACATTTACATTTACATTTAATCATTTAGCAGACACTTTTATCTAGATTGACTTACAAATGAGAAGAGCAATATAAGCAATCAAACTAACAGTAGGACATTCAGACTCAGTTACAGTACATGTAGCAACGTTTCTATATATATACTAATTACAAAAAGTTAGGGATATGCGATTTTCAGGTGAAATTTCAGAATGCCCCTAAAATGCAACCTTTGCACGTGAACTTAATTTAGCATTTCTACTTAAATGCCCTACTTTCATGATATAATATCACTGTAGCATGAACTTTTTTAATTTTCTATAAATTTCACACGAAACGAAAGTCGAATATCCCTAACCTTTTGTGAGTGGTGTATATAATAGATATAGAATAGTAAGTGTTAATGGGTCAAGTGTTAACAAAAGAGATGCGTCTTCAGCAGTTTCTTGACAATGGCTAAAACATTAGCAGCTCAGTTTGAGTTAGGCAGGTCATTCCACCAGCTTGGAAAAGTCAAGTGATATTGTGCCTTTTTGGGATGACACCACAAGGCACCGTTCACTTGCAGAATGCAAGCCTCTGGATGGCAAGAGGGTATTTTAAAAGATTTCAAGGGATTAAATGTATTATTCTTGTTTTATAAATTCACTGATTAATTCCTTCATTCATTATTTTCAAATGGTTTGCTATCTAGCAGAACATTCCAAGGACACCAGGGTAAAACTTTATTGTGTAACATTTTTAGTGTGTAAATCTGTACATATTCCTCTTGGAGATTTTGTGAAATACTGTTCTCATTGTCTTTCATCATCCGCCCTCCACTAGATCTACTAGATCATCTGAAGGATTTGACTGAATCAAAATGCTGCTCATCATTGAAGCTCTTCTTCTCATTTTAGCTGCTCTAGGACAGGTAAGCTTGTGTTCTAGTTTGAATATTACAGACATGAATGCTGATGATGTGATCATTATGATTCATGTTTTTTGCAGGATCACAGAGCTGCTGCTGCTGCTGTTGAAGGACAGATATATCCATTAGATATGGCACCGAATTCAGTTGATGATCAATATATGGCCTGTGGAAAAAAAATGGCATATTTGGTGAGGAATAAATATCTAAAGAAGGAAATCAATAACTCAGCTGAATTTGAAAAGGCTTGGCAAGAAGGTGAAATGAATGCCAGAGCGCCAGAAGATAAACTGACAAAGAATCATTCTATTGCCTTGTATGTGTACACTAACCTTAATTCTAGCATATATAGCAATTTTGATACGGCTGTTTATAATGGTAAACAAAACTACAGAAACCGGACATTCAAATGGTATTCACTTCAATTTTTGATAACAGATGCAATACAGATATTGACTAAAAAACAAAAGGAATGCAAGTCAACATATCGTGGTACAAAAGCTGAATTTGATAAGAATGTCACAGGCACAGAGATTCGTTTCGGCTCGTTTGCTTCATCCTCTCTTGATCGTAAAGTAGCACAGGGTTTTGGAACTAAATCTTGTTTTGAAATCAAAACTTGCAACGGTGTTAATGTGATCAAATACTCCAAGTATCCTGAACAGAAAGAGGTGCTGATTCCTCCATATGAGACGTTTAAAGTCACTGCTGTCAAGACAAGACAAGACCAGAAAAATCTCTGGTGTGAGACTGTGTACAAGTTGGAAAGCTCTGGAAAAAGAAGTGAGCTGAATTGTTCAGTGGCTTTCCGGAAATCAACTATATCTAAATGCAGATGCTCAAAGGCAAAGGGCCTTTGCATAATGTATAGAATATCACGGTAAAGCGACTCTGAAACTACAATCTGTATTGTATAAATAAATATCTAAAAGTACTATACATAAAAGTGACAATAATGTCTCCAAGCAATCAGTATGAGGGCTTTTTCTAGGTTGGAACAAAACTGACAGGATAACAATTGAGCGAACTCAATCCCACTGAAGGAGAAATTCACATTAGGCAGAAAATTGGTCAAAATTTGTATTCCCTGTTATTTGATCCCATGATCCTGGCATTACTAAAGCCCTGCTGTACTAAACTAAAGTAATACTTCAAAATGTATGCTGAGTGCTCTAAATTTACATCCTTACATTGTTTACTTCACTTCCACACTTAATTACCCACATTTTTTTTTTTATTCTTCGAAAATAATTTGATTATGTAATTGTGACGTGAATGATTTAAAGATCTGTATTGATTTCTGTTTTTTTTTTTTCTATTACTGTATTATCTTATGTTGTGTGCTGTATTGTCTTCACAAGTAAGTAAGTTAGATATAAGCGAATGATAATGTTTTGTAGCAGTTTCCATTGCTTTTGCTTTGCTTGAATAACATATGTTGAATTTGTGCTAGTCAGATGAAGATTATTCAATAAACACAATAAATGCTCATTTTTATTATAACTTGGTCTCCTGAATCATGCTCTGTCTGCATCAGTTAGTTGGAAAGAGTTAAGCTTGTTCACACTGTATGATTTTGGCCAATATTTGGGCAACTTTTGTGAATCCTAAACGATTCTTTTTATCCAAGGCAAAAATCTCAAGTCTTCCATCACTAGTTTGACATGTTCGCCGAAAGCTGATTAATGACCATTGTGATCAAGTTTTGCCTTCGACGAAATTCTGGCAGTGTCAGAAGTTTTGAGACACAGTCCTGCAGTGTGACTTCTTTGACAAACATCAAATCAAAAACCAATAGGAGCACAGAATCTGAAGACGCAACTTTAATGAGACAACAGCAAAACACCACTTGCTCCACATACACAAAAACTGGTGACAAGTACACACCGACGCGTTGTGGCTTACAAGCCTTCGTCAGGATGGCCACCCTATAATAATACACCCTGACGAAGGCTTGTTAGCCACAACGCGTCAGTGTGTACTTGTCACCAGTTTTTAAATTATAACGCCATGATGAAATTAAAGGCTTTTTAACTTTTTTTTCTTATTATACTTATTATCTTATTATTCTTAATTTATTTATCTTTTTTTACTTAGTATATCAAATTTTAAAACATGCCCTATAGGCGGGGGACTCTGTAAAGTGAGAAGCATGTTAAAACATGTTCATTTGACAGTTTAAAACTTAGTCTTATCTAAAAAATTATCTAAAAAGATAAACTCAAATATTGTTTCAATAAAAGCCATTTCTTTACTGTAGTTGTTAAAAAATGTATAAAGCTCATGAGAATGAACAAACAACACAACAAAGTCAGCAAAAACAATATCAATAAACAAAGCAATAAACACATATCTTATCCTTTAGAGTTGGTTTACAGTATTAGAGGCCATTCACCAAAGTTGCATTGACATTGATATTATATTGTATCTGTACATTTTCTTATTATTCTGCTCTCTTTGCCACTGACAGGCGACAGTACGGAAACATGTTATGAAATTTGGCAGTTATAAGGGCAGTTTCTGAAAAATAATCTAACCAAATTTATTAGTCACTCAAACCCACACACACACACACACAAACACACACAAACACACTGCACAGGTCAAATAGACCTATATTCAGTCTGTCCAATGGTTGATACAACACAGTATCCCACCGGTCACAATTGTGACCGATCATAAAACACACTTTTCCATGAAAATTTCTAAAAATTATGACTGATTGTTTCAAAGGGATACTAATGACACATGATTTGGATATTTTTGTGTCTGGGAAAAATTTGGGATTAAAGCTAGGGTAGGTAATCCTGTTCAGAAAAAAAAAAAACATTCCAAATTTGTTTAAACTGTCTTTATATACCAATACATAATTAAAATGTAAGTACTCTGAAAAAGAAAGTATAAAAATCGAGTGTCTGTAGACCTCTCACGACTGTTGTAAACACAGGTCATTATTTCCATTCACTCCACCCCCTCCCTTCTGGGCTCCTTCCAAAGCCACGCCCCCAAAACACATGAACGCGCGACGCCAAACGCTCAGGCTCAGCTGAAGACGCATTTATTATTTACCTGAGACGAGCGGAGAGGAAGGAGCGCAGTGCATGCAGTGACATCATGTCAGAATCACATGTAATAAAATACCTAACTTTATCACTATGAATATAAACAAATATGATGGCTTTTAGTACTCACTATCAAGCTAGCATATCGATACTGGTAAAGTTTAAAATATATTTTGTTTGATTCGGTAACGAGCTATATATATTTAGGCTATAGGTAACGAGCTATATTTATAAGGCAAAGCTAGGTTGCATTGATACACGTTTTTCCATTACCATCAGTTACACTGTGATGAAGGTGAATTTCGTGTAAGAGTCATAACATATACGGTGTTTTGCATGTAAGAGTTTCCATGATGAAAACATTGTTGACTCTGATGAGGACTAACGTTACACTCCGGTGACAAGTACCGCATCGTCGGTTCGAGGACAGGTCCACTCCGGGGTCGAGGGCGAAGCAGAGGAGGTCGTTCAAGAGTGCGGGCAGGCAGGGGCGCGGGAAGAGGTTTTAGGTTGGGGGTGCTGATTTTTTTTGGGGGGGGGGGTCACCACTTTTGCGTCACCACTTTTGCGTCACCACTTTTGAATAAGAAACAATATCAAGACTATAAAACCGGCTACGGCCCGCGATGCCGTCGCCTCTGAGGATGAAGCGGAAGTGGACGCGCTTCTGGACAGCTGCTCTCTTCTGGCGTCAGACAGCGAAGAGTGGTCCGGTTCACTCCGCTCCGCCTCGTCTTCAAGAGAGTCTGGCAGGACCCATACCGGTGTGGACGCCGAGCTTCTCCGCCTCCTCACGAAGGCAGTCGAGCGCTTAGGCCTCGAGTGGTCCCCGCCTGCGGTGCCTCCACCGAACAGGCTCGATGGATGCTTCCTGCCCAACCGCCGCCAGTCTACATCGTCCAGACCAGCGCCTTTTCTGCCCGAGCTCCACGAGGAACTCTCCAAAGCGTGGAACGCTCCGGTTTCGGCCAGGCTCCGCTCTTCAGCTTCAGCTACTCTCTCCCGAGTGGACAAAGCCGCGGAGAAGGGATACAACGACATCCCTCCGGTCGAACAGGCGGTCACAGGCGGTCGCCCTGCGCGCTCTAAAAGAACGCCTTTTGGTCTGGGCTCAGGGCTCGCGGCGCTCGCTGAGAGCCGCGCACGTGCCCGGGCACCTGAACGACGGCCCGGACAAACTGTCCAGGGACAATGTTCCCCCAGGGGAATAGGCGTTACACAGCCAGACGATACAGACGTTGTAGCTCCGCTTCGGCGAAGCGAAATTGGACCTTTTTGCCACAAGCGAGAACGCTCAGTGCAAAAGGTTCTTTTCGAAGAGCGAGGACGCACTGGCCCAGGCTTGGCCCAGTGTCCCGTTGTACGCTTTCCCCCCGATCTCAATGCTGCCTCAGGTATTAGCGAAGATCAGGGAAACGCGCTGCGCAGTGCTCCTCATAGCCCCGCACTGGGAGAACCAACCCTGGTTCCTGGAGCTGGTGAACATGTCAGACACAGCCCCGTGGCCGATTCCGGTGAGGAGAGACCTTCTCTCTCAAGCCTGAGGGTCAATTCTGCATCCCCATCCAGAGCACTGGTCTCTGCATGCGTGGGTAATCAACGAATATTCGTTGATCTGCCAGAAGGGGTAGTTAACACGATCTCGCAGTCCAGAGCCCCCTCGACGAGGCGGCTCTATGCGTCTAAATGGTCAGTGTTTAATAAATGGTGTACAGGGAAGAGTTTGAACTCTCAGTCCTGTGAGGTTCCACAGGTTCTGAACTTCCTCCAAGAGCTCTTGGACACGGGCAGGTCCCCCTCCACACTCAAGGTATATGTTGCGGCGATTGCTTCATTCGCCGACTCGGCGCTCGGCCGCGCACTTGGAAGAAACAAACTCGTTACCCGTTTCCTGCGAGGCGCCAGGAGGCTGAACCCTCCGCGGCCACCTTCGGTTCCGATATGGGATCTGTCTTTGGTCCTGGAGGCCCTTAAAGCTTTTCCCTTCGAGCCGCTAGACTCTGTGGGTCTCAAATACCTCACTTTCAAAACCGTTTTTCTGCTGGCCCTCGCCTCAGTAAAACGCGTGGGTGACTTACATGCGCTATCAGTTAGCGCGTCGTGTCTCGAGTTTGGACCTAACGACTCGTTAGTCATTCTCAAACCCAGACATGGCTATGTCCCTAAAGTGTTGGGTACTCCTTTCAGAGCACAGGTTATCTCCCTCTCAGCCCTGCCGCCGGCAGCCAGCGAGGTCGATAATAACCTCCTTTGCCCTGTCAGGGCGTTAAGGCTTTATATTACGCGCTCTACAGCCTTCAGGCTCTCAGAGCAGCTCTTTGTTTCGTTTGGTGGGCGCACCAAGGGTCTCGCCGCCTCGAAACAGACGTTATCCAGATGGATAGTGGATGCTATCGCGACAGCATACTTGTCCAAAGACCTGCAGTGCCCTCTGGGCATACGGGCTCATTCCACCAGAGGCGTTGCCTCATCGTGGGCATGGTCCAGTGGGATTTCCATTTATGACATTTGTACGGCAGCAGGCTGGGCCTCCCCGTCTACATTTGTTAGGTTTTATAACCTGGAAGTTCCCGCCCTGCAGGCTAAACTTCTTGCAGTCTAAAATCATGTTCATGCCCTGCTCTTCGCAGGCTGGATATTAGATTTGACTCTTCTGGTCAAGCCGCACTTTCAGGGAAAGCTCTTATATACAGACCGGCTGCGCCGCTCTGTTTCTCCCTATGGGTGCTTATGTACATGTGTTGGCCCGCATTGCTGGCCACCCCTCTCCCCACTCTTCACTCCCCGGGTCCCCTCCCCCTGGAGTTGTGTGTGGATGCATGGCGCGCACGGCGTTGACAAAGGGTTCCCGTAGCGTAAGTTCCTTACGCAATACGAGAGAACCTCTCGTAAGAGAACGATACTTGGTTACTCACGTAACCTCGGTTCTCTCTAGCTCTGCTGTGCCGCCTGCTGCACTGCGTTGACAAATTATGAAAAATTAAGGATAATTTTTTGGCTTCAGTATCTCGAGAAAAGATGACTTTTCCCGTAGCGTAAGTTCCTTACGCAATACTCGTTCCCTCTCTAGAGAGAACCGAGGTTACGTGAGTAACCAAGTATCGATATCTTTATTAGTCCCCAAGGGGGCAATTCAGTTCTACAGCCAACCCATCCAATAAGGTTAAAGTTCAAATTATTAACACACAATAAATATAGAATGTAAAGTTAAAAAAAATGTATACAAAAACAACCACACCCAAATACACACACACAGCACAACACACACATTCACCTGCCAGTGACAGAACAAAGCAATGGAATACAGAGCCATTTTATATAGTTATGAATTATCATTATTATCATTATTATTAGTATTCTTTTAGAATGTGCTGCATATGAAAGGGAGAGACAACAGTTAAGTCAAGAGTTACGATGGATGGGAGTTGATACAATTTCAAAATAAGTATTGTTAGGAAATGGGTCAAGACAATCAAGAATTCATGAATTAATATTTAAATATCTAAATAAAACAGGAATAATAAATAGATTTTTTTTTTTTTTTTTTTTCAAAGCCAAGTATACTCCACACTCCAGATCAGTAGGTGGCTGAAATGCACCATTTATGTTGGTCTGCCAATCCGCCATTAAACACCAGAAGAAGAAAAAGAAAAGTTTCAGCGTCGAGTCTTCTGAGGTGAGGAGAGCAGTTCACGGTATTTCTCACATTTACACAACCACCACACACACTTTATACAGTTTGATTAAGCGACAGGCTCATTTCTGTATTGTTTTCATCGATCACAGCGATACTTGTGCGTCTTTTCTGGCGTCTTCCTTCTGAAATAAACATTTAGTGCAGCAGCAGCGAGCATGAGGAGAATATGTTGAGTTCATTCAGACCTGAGCGATGTTGAGTTCGTTTGTGTGATTGTCTCGATGTTTGGTGTGAGAACTGTTACTGAATGTCGAGTCGAGAGTTAAAGTTTGAGATCTGTGAGAGGAATTGATGTGAATTGATCTCTTACTTTACGTTGAGCCTATAATGAGCCACGTGAGACATTAAATCAACTCTTAAATGTTAATATTATAAATGAATAGCGCTTTACTCTTTGAACAATATTGCTTTGTGATGCTCTTTATTTTTAAACGTTTTATGACCAGTTTCAGCGCACATAAAATGTAATATTTAACAATTTAAGTACTTCGTGATTGTCATAAAATGTAACTATTCAAATGTACATATTATGCTTCTGTAATTATTTATCTGTAGAGCAGTTTAACAGGCTTTTATCATGTATCCTGACTCAAATAATGTGTTTCTAACAGCAAACACTCAGAATAAAGTGAGATGATCTGCTGATGATCCTGAATGGCTTGTTGAATGAGTGTTGATAGTCTGAGGCTCATCAATATTAACAGATCTGCTGAAAACACTCTTTATTTCATGACAATAGTTCCTTTTTTCACCTCATTTATTATGCTGATGTCTTCAGATCTCCTGTAAATTGACACTTAAAGGAACCGTATGTAGGATTGTGGCCAAAACTGGTACTGCAATCACTTTAAAAATACTGTAGAGCGGTGTATCCCCTCCCCCTACCCCCTGACTCGAGGTTGCCAGATAAGTTGCAGGATTCAGCAGAAACGTAGGCTGCTTCAATGGTCATACAGGTCAACTTGAAGCATGAGTAACTTAGTCCACGATATACTGTACGTGAAGAACGAATGACGAATATTTTTTTCTGAGGTAAAGTTAGGCTTCTGTCTCAATTACGTTTCAAATTGCCATAATGGGCGTGCTAATGTTGTTTTCCTCAGCGTCTCAGCATAATGACAGAGAAACGGGCTCCTATAATGCATTGCTAATGTTAGCATACGTCCATGTGAGCTAATGTTACGTTACTTTGCACGAACATGCATAACTTTGTTCGACTGTCATGAATATATGAAATGTCCATTGACATCAAGTAAAAGTTGGCCAAGCAAGAATAGAGTTGGCCAAGACTAGAGTTAGGGTAGGTTAGAGCAAAGCTGGCAACCCGGATCCCAAAACACTACTGACTTCGTGAGTGGTAGATAGATGGAGGGAGGCGCGTCAGGCCAAAACACAAAATGACAACATCAACATCAGTTGAGGGCTGCAAGTCCACTTTTTAAATGACAATATTCTAGCCATACTACTGTTGTCAGTGATATAAGTATTTGAAATGAACATGATTTCTTAACCCTCTGAGGTCTGAGCTGTTTTCTGGGCCCTGGAGGTGTTCTGACATGCTCTGACATTTCTGGTTATTTCTGTTACTTGTGACATTTTCATGGCTAAAGTCTAATTACACTGTATTCAGCACAAACTGCTACAATAATATATCAGCAGCATGTATGTAAAAGTTTGTAGATTTGAGATAATGACATTTATGCATGGTTTTTGAAAATACAAAAAAAAAATTCTCACTGAAATAAGGCCATGAAACCCATACTGATTATTTCTTCACACGACTTTTGAAAATTGTATGACATAGACTAGAATATTTGCTGCAAAACTATGTGAAAATCACCCTGACTGCTCATTCAGATAAGACAATATATTGTCGTGTTTTGTGTGAAAAAGCTTTATGCTTTTAGAGCTCATTAATATGTAAGCTTTTCACACCTGAGAAAGACAAAGAACCTCCCCTAACGGCCCTATTAGGAGCTATCAGGCCCCTATCATTCTGAGCAACCTTGCACAATACTGTAAATGAGGAGATTTAAAAAAGAATGGCTTTTACATTGTTTGGATATATTTACAACACAACATAATCCAAAGATACACAACAAATGCCAAAAAAGCACTTCAAAGACAGAGACCTTTCCTAAAAACATTGTACATACCTTTCATTTCCAAGATTTTCACTTTACCATGTTCACGTACTGAGACTCATGTGAATGTTGAAGTCCTCAGTGGCATCTGGGCCCTGAAAAAAAAAAGTGAACATACTGATATCAAGAGAAAGGCCTGCACGATTTTGGAAATAAATATTAGATTTTTCTGGTTAAAATTCCTTTTTAAAATTCACAGAATACACACACACACGTTTCCAACGATATATAATATAATGAACACCAGGTTTGTTGTGCCTTGTAGGCATAAGGTATATGCGCAGTGCTGATAAAATAATAATAACAATAAATAACCTATAACAGCCTATAAATCTTCCAAAAGATTTCAGTAACAACTAAGCTAGAGAAAAATACATTGATTATCATGTTACTTTAAATGTTTCAATCCTTTATGATGATATGAAATGAGATAATAAAAACATGAAGCCGTTTGGTGCGTTTTGCTTTCATACAAAATATGATACATTTAAACGCGATCGCTTGCAAAATATGATACATTCAAACGCGATCGCTTGCAAAATATGATACATTCAAACGCGATCACTATTCAAAATATGATACATTCAAACGCGATCACTATTCAAAATATGATACATTCAAACGCGATCACGCTCAAATATAAAACATTATGGTTACCATAAACATATCTATGTTTGAGCAGATTTCCACAAACACAGTAAACACGGGTCTAAATATTATAATATTCCCCATATATCTAGCAACAGTTCAACTGCAACGTGACATTTGCAACAATAACAAACTAGGCTATGTAAGAATTTCTTACCTTACATCTTTCTTGTCTTCAAATCGCGTTCTTCTGAGGTAGCCTAAATCCAATGTAAGCTCAGGCACGTCTTTCAAACTCGACGAAAAGTGAAGTGAAGTGTTTTGGTGTTTTGTTGTTGAGGTAACGAGCGCATTCGCGTTCCATGTGGAGATTTGCATGTGAATATCTTTTGCGTGAGTAGGCGTGGCCAAATTAACTGTAATGAGCAAGCGTTTGAGAAGCTGGACATCTTGTTGGTTTTATACAAATTACTTAAAGAGAGAATATTTGTTTTCGTTTTGAATCTGATTATTTAAAAGTACACACTTAAATGTTTATAAAGGTATATGGCTCATAAATGTGTGACAAGTATTCACTGAGTTTTGTTTCAGTTTATAGACGTGCTCAAGAAAAAAAAGTTCACCGCGACGGAGAGGCAGAACGCACACCCTGTTTATTTTTTTTATTTTACAAATAATTTGTTGAGCAATGTTTTGATTTGATTGTAAGTGGACACATACAAAAGTAGAAATATCACAGATTCTTTTTTTATATTTCTTTTTTCTGTATGACCATAAAGGACGGAGTAATTTAAGTTTATAGTGCTACAATGTGGAGAAAATTGTACCCCCCTCAGAGGGTTAATGTCTAGTGACACATCAGGGCCATTTTATGATTAATTGAAATAGATTTCTTACATACAGCTCCTTTAAAGCTCATTTCATTGGTGTCAGCAGACTGAGGGGATTTGCTGGTTACTATATGTACATTTATTTCTGTGTTTATGATGTTTAACTGTTTTTCTTACCATTATTCATATTTGGAAGAATTTAAATTAGTTATATTCTTTTATTTATTTTTATATACCTGTATTTTAATGAAAAAACAGAATAATGTTAAGATTAGCAATACAAATAATGAATGGATTGTTATTTCTCACAGGGTTATTCGCTTGAGCTTGTGTTTCTGGTGTCCCACTTTCACATGCGAATGAATGGAAGTAAGTGCAAGGAAAAGTCTAGTGTGAACGGCCATTAATAATTCAAAACGTTTTTAGTAAAATAAATATCAATCTCAAAGTTGGTGTCAACATATGGCAACAATGGGATTTGTCCCTGGATTCAGATTCGATAATGTTTTAAAAATGATAATTGGAAGAAAAATGTCCCTCATTCAAGGAAATTTTCAAGTGTCAGTTAGTATAAAAACAAACTCAGTAACTGATATATTTTTCTCCTCCCACAGCAATTCTCCAATAAATGCTGTAAATTCCCATCAGCTACAAGTGAAGACGAGCATCAGAGCATCAGGAAGAGCTGAAATCTGCAAAGACTGAGTTTATTAAAGAGGACAGTGAGAACATGAGTGATCCAGAACCCTGCAGAATGAAACACACTGAAGATCCTGAAGAACAAAGAGGTTGGTGTTTATTCTTCATTCATTCATGATGCTGAGGAACATTCATGTTAGAAACATTCAAGCACTTCATCACATTTAGGTAAACAGTTTAACTATGAAACGGTACAGAATGTTCTTGGTTTCCTCAACAAATGGTCAGTAAAGGGAGGTTTGAGAAATTTTTATATTGATTATCAACATAATATTTTAACTGATAAATAATCAATTTATAAAAAGGCAGCAAATTATCATAATATTTAAAACAGTTGTCTACTTTCTACTATTACTTTAGGGCTCACTTTCATGTCCTTTCAATTTGTATTTCTTTCAGTGTATTATTTTGATGTACTGAATTTTATTTAATACATTTTTATTTCATGTCAGACCCGATGGAAGAGAGCGAGGAGAGAGAAGAACTGAGTGAAGTGAAGGAGGAACATCATGTCAAACCTGGAGAAAAACCTTTGAGTCGTTCAAAGACTAAAAAGACATTTTTAAAGAAAAGAAGAGCCAAGAAATCTTTCACCTGCACTCAGTGTGGAAAGAGTTTCACAAGCAAATATGGTCTTGATGTTCACATGATGATCCACACCGGAGAGAAGCCGTTCTCATGTGATCAGTGTGGAAAGAGATTTGCTGTTAAAAGTACACTGAAGCTACACATGAGAGTTCACACTGGAGAGAAACCGTTTAAGTGTGATAAATGTGGGAAAGATTTCAGTCGATCATCATCCCTTAAATTACACATGATGATCCACACCGGAGAGAAGCCGTTCACATGTGATCAGTGCGGGAAAACATTTATTTGTGTATCAGAGCTAAAGAAACACTTGACAGTTCATACGAAGGAGAAGCCACATTCATGTTCTGTGTGTGGAAAGAGTTTTTCACAGCGTCAAACTTTACATAGACACGAGAAAACGTCTCGGGTTACGTATGTAACCCTTGTTCCCTGAGAAAGGGAACGAGACACTGCGTCGGTGACGACACTAGGGGAACGCCCTTCAGCGTAGCGCGTCTGAATTTATGAATGAAACTCAGTCCAATCCTATTGGCGTTGCGTGATGACGTAGTGTGTGACGGCATATACGGATGTGTACAAAAGCACGCCGGCACACAGAAATGTCAGCTTTTGCTATGAAGCAAGTGCTCCAGGCGGGGTGAGGTGTGGCGAACCGACGCAGTGTCTCGTTCCCTTTCTCAGGGAACAAGGGTTACATACGTAACCCGAGACGTTCCCTTTCGAGGGAACTCGAACTGCGTCGGTGACGACACTAGGGGAACGAGATACCCACTATACCACAACGAACCCCGCTCATCCTAGTGTGAAGCTGTCTTCAGGCACAACTTAGGACGAAAGCACTCGTGCACCGGGTGTAGAGGGAAGGTCCAGACTGTAAAACCTCATGAATGTGTGCGGAGTGGCCCAGCCAGCCGCCTCACATATGTCCTGGATAGGAGTCCCTGAAAGGAGGGCTTTGGAGGACGCCATGCCTCTAGTAGAGTGAGCCCTCACGGCCATAGGTGAAGGCAGATTGCGCACCTGATAGGCCAGGGAAATAGTCTGAACAATCCAGTTGCTGATGGTTTGCTTAGAGGCGGGAAGCCCTTTCTTGGGGGACCCGAAACACACCAGCAACTGGTCCGCCTTCCTCCATTGTGAAGACCTCTGAACATAAATGTCTAATGCTCTGACAGGGCAGAGCAGGTGAAGTCTTCCATCCTCTGCCGTCACATGAGGTGGGGGATGAAACGCCTGCAGAACCGTAGACCTAGCCATATTGGTTGGCACCTTAGGGACATAGCCCAAACTGGGGTGCAGGATGGCCTTGACTCTCCCAGGAGCAAACTCCAGGCACTGAGGAGATACCGAGAGTGCCTGGAGATCTCCCACCCTCTTAAGAGAGGTGATGGCAAGGAGAAAAGCCATCTTGAGAGTCAGGTTCTTGGCCTCAGCCGACTCCAGCGGCTCGAAGGGGGCCTCAGCCAACGCTTCGAGTACCACTGCCAGGTCCCAGGTGGGAACCCTGGTGCGAGTCGCAGGTCTCATCCTCCAGGCTCCCCGTAGGAAGCGTACGACCAGCTGATGCCTCCCCAGAGGCCCGTCACTCAGAGGAGCGTGGAAAGCCGCAATGGCAGCCACATAAACCTTGAGTGTGGATGGGGTAAGTCCAGCAGAAAAGCGGTCATGGAGAAACTCCAGCACTGAAGCCACCGGGCAGTTAACTGGGTCCAATCCACGCTCTCTGCACCAAATGGAAAATACATTCCACTTCAGGCCGTACAACTTCCTCGTGGAGGGAGCTCTGGAACTGAGAATAGTCTCAACTACTCCTGTAGATAGGCCGGCTTCTAGGTACTGTGCCCCCTCAGGGGCCAGACCCACAGTTTCCACAGCTCGGGCCGAGGGTGGAGAACTGAGCCCCCTGCCTGGGACAGCAGGTCCCTCCTCAGAGGGATCTGCCATGGCTGGCCTGCCAGGAGTGATATGATATCCGAGAACCATACTCGGGCCGGCCACAACGGGGCTACTAATAGTAGACTGACACCGTCTCGACGGACCCTCTCCAGAACTCCCGGGAGCAGAGCGATCGGGGGAAAAGCATACAGACGTAGCCTCGGCCACGTCTGTACCATGGCATCCAACCCCAGCGGGGCTGGATGCGTGAGGGAGAACCACAGGGGACAGTGTGTCGTCTCTCGAGACGCAAATAAGTCCACTTCCACCGGGCCGAACCTCTCGCATATCAACTCCACCGTCTCGGGGTGGAGTCTCCATTCCCCGGGCCTCAGCCCCTGCCTCGACAGGACGTCTGCTCCCTGATTCTGGTCCCCCGGGACATACATCGCCCTGAGAGACGATAGTCTCCGCTGGGACCACAGGAGGATCTGATGCGCCAGTCTGCATAGAGGGCGCGACCTCAGACCCCCCTGGCGGTTCAAATAAGACACCACCGACATATTGTCGGTTCTCACAAGGACATGGCGACCGTGGAGGTCTGGCAGGAAGCTCCTCAGAGCCCGGAACACCGCCAACATTTCTAGGCAATTTATGTGCCAAGAGGAATGATGGTCCTGCCAGAGACCTCTCGCAAAGCGGCCGTCCATGACCGCGCCCCAGCCCGTGAGGGAGGCGTCTGTCGAAATCGTAATTCGGCGACATAACGCTCCCAACTTGGGACCTTGGGACAGAAACCAAGGTTTCTTCCACATTGATAGGGAACGAAGGCATCTGCGCGTAACCCTTATCATGCGGAAAGGATTTCCCCTCGGGGAAAACCCCTTGGCTTTCAACCACCACTGCAGGGCTCTCATGTGCAGAAGGCCAGAAGGAATCACGCTGGACGCTGCTGCCATGAGACCCAACACTCTCTGGAAGTGTTTCACTGTGATGGTGTGGCCTAGCTTCACCCTGTTTAGTGTGGTCAATATGGACTTGATACGTGCAGGAGACATTTGTGCCTGCATCGTCGTCGAGTCCCATACCACCCCCAAGAACGTAGTCCGTTGGGCGGGTGTCAACACACTCTTTTTCGTGTTGAGCCTCAACCCCAAGCGCTGAATATGGCCAAGGACGACATCTCGATGCCGAACTGCCAACTCTCGAGACTGGGCCAGGATTAGCCAGTCGTCGATGTAATTCAGCACACGGATGCCCTGGAGCCTCAGCGGGGCCAGAGCTGCATCCATACACTTGGTGAATGTGCGAGGGGAGAGTGCTAGGCCGAATGGAAGAACCCGATATTGGTACGCTTCGCCCCCGAAAGCGAACCTCAGGAACCTCCTGTGACATGGAAGGATGGATATATGGAAGTATGCGTCCTTTAGATCTATCGTGACAAACCAATCCTCGGATTGGATTTGACTCACGATTATGGGAATGGTGAGCATCTTGAACCTGAACCTCCTCAGAGACCGGTTCAAGTGCCTCAGATCTAGAATTGGACGCAACCCTCCATCCTTCTTGGGAACTATGAAGTACCGGCTGTAGAACCCGGACTCCCTGACTGGTGGGGGAACATGTTCTATGGCCCCTTTTGCCAGCAGCGAGTGAACTTCCTGTTCTAACACCAGACCCTGCTCTGGGTGCACTGAAGTCCAGACCACCCCGTTGAATTTTGGTGGGCGGACCTGGAACTGCAGTCTGTACCCAATTCCTACAGTGCGCAGGACCCATGGAGAAATATTCGCGAGGTTTTGCCATGCCTCTGCAAAATTCACCAAGGGAACCAGCCCCTCGGGGCTGGTGTCCAGTGTTTTGTGCAAGTCCTTGACGGCACCCTGAAGCGGAGGAACGGCAGGGAAAGACCGACAACGACTCACGGTGTGCGAACCCAAACGCTGACTGGCTGCAGACCTTTGGGGCAGACAGACCAGCGTGTGCTCGCTGGAAGCTAGCGTGTCCCGAAGCGTCAGAGACGGCGGGATACTGACGCCAGCTTCCTGAGGGCCCAACGAGAGAGGGGACCTCAATCGCTCTCTCTCGGGGGGGGCGGCCCTTCGAGGTCTCATAGTAGTTAGGACCTCTTTCCTTTTGCCTTCTTGGCCTGGAGGACGGTCCTCAGATCCGCCCTCTCAGGAGGCTGTGGGTGAGAGCGCTGTCTAGAGTCCCAAGCTCTTTGAGGGGGACCTCTAGAAGCGACACTCTCCCTCTGGCTTTGGCGGTAGGAGGAGCTCGGTGCAGGCTGAGGCTGCTTCTCCCTAGCAGACCTCCTAGACCTTGATCGACGAGGGAGATATTGCTTGAAAGCTTCACTCTGTTTTTTAGCCTCCTGAAATCTGTCGACGACTGCGTTAACGGCTTCGCCAAACAGACCAGTGGTACAAACAGGCGCATCAAGGAGAAAGGCCCTGTCCTTTTCCTTAATGCCTGATAAATTAAGCCACAGATGCCTCTCCGTGGCTACCAGTGCTGACATGGAGCGGCCGATGGCGCGGGCCGTCTCCTTGGTAACACGGAGAGACAAATCTGTGGCTTTGCGAAGCTCAGCGATATCGTCGACGGTGGGACCCTCGCCCTGGTCTATCTCCCTTAACAGGTCGGCCTGGTACGCCTGCAAAATGGCCATAGTATGCATGCTCGCACCAGCCCGACCTGCCGCCATGTAAGCTCTGCCCACCAAATCAGATGTCGTACGACAGGGTTTGGAGGGCAATGCCGGTGTCTTGAGGGATGACGCAAGGTCGGGTGAGAGGTAACTGGCTAAAGCTTCCTCTACCCGAGGCATCACCCCATAACCGTTTTCTCTAACCCCCACAATGTTGCTGTAATTTAACATTGGAGGGTTAGACAGGCGTGCTGAAAACGGCCTGTTCCAGGATTTACACAACTCATTGTGTAAATCCGGGAAGAACGGAAGAGACCGGCGTGAAGGTTGTGCGCGATGCTGCAGAAAACGTTCATCAAGTTTACTCTTGACTCGCGTTTCCTGTCTTTCCTGTGGCCAACTAATGTTAAGTTTGGCCACAGCACGCGTTACAACCTCCATGAGCTCGTCATAATTAGGTGTAATTTGAGCCGAGTGGTGTGCCTCTTCGAGATCCCCCCCCGCGACGCTGAGCACATCTAATTCCTCGGAATCAGATAGCTGCAGCACCGGGTCTACATCCCGAGCGGGAGAAGCCGCGGGGCGGGCTCCCGAACGGGGGATAGGGGAATCTGAACTTTCAGATGAGGATCGAGAAAATGCCTCGGCAGTCTCGATCCCCTCTGCAAGCTCTCGCTGCGAGCCCCACGATCGAAGCCGCCGCATTGCCTCGGCAGATGCGGGACCTGAACCGCGGGGAGCGCGCATCTGGCCGTCCTCGGAAAACAAAGCCAGGCGGGAACGCAGCACTCTTATAGAAAGAGACTCACAGTGACCGCAAGCAGCCCCCTCGAGGGCTGCCTGGGCGTGCTGCATTCCCAAACATGACACACACATCTCGTGTGTGTCCCCAGCCGTAATGTAGCGCGGGCAGGGAAACACACATTTTTTGAATTGCTCACTTGCCATTATAATGCTTTGCAACAGACAATACAACACCAAATAGAACGAACTTCTCACACACAACACAGAGCGCTTGCTGAATAGCAAAAAGCTGACATTTCTGTGTGCCGGCGTGCTTTTGTACACATCCGTATATGCCGTCACACACTACGTCATCACGCAACGCCAATAGGATTGGACTGAGTTTCATTCATAAATTCAGACGCGCTACGCTGAAGGGCGTTCCCCTAGTGTCGTCACCGACGCAGTTCGAGTTCCCTCGAAAGGGAACACACACTGGTGTAAAAGAGTACATGTGCTTTGAGTGTGAGAAGACTTTTACTACAGCAAATGGTTTAAAACTGCACCAGAGAATTCACACTGGAGAAAAACTTTACAAGTGTTCACACTGTGACAAGAGATTCAGTCAGCCAGCAAATCTGAAAACACATGAGAGGATCCACACTGGAGGGAAACCGTACACGTGTGATCAGTGTGGACAGAGTTTTGCTGTTATAAGTACACTGAAGCTACACATGAGAGTTCACACTGGAGAGAAACCGTTTAAGTGTGATAAATGTGGGAAAGATTTCAGTCGATCTTCACACCTTAAAGGACACATGAGGATCCACACCGGAGAGAAGCCGTTCACATGTGATCAATGCGGCAAAACTTTTGTCTGTGCATCAAACCTGAAGATACACCTGACAGTTCATACGAATGAGAAGCCGCATTCATGTTCTGTGTGTGGAAAGAGTTTTTCACAGCGGCAATATTTACATAAACATGAGAAAACTCACACTGGTGTGAGAGAGTACATGTGCTTTGAGTGTGAGAAGACTTTTACTACAGCGGGCAGTTTAAAACAGCACCAGAGAATACACACTGGAGAAAAACCTTACAAGTGTTCACACTGTGACAAGAGATTCAGTCAGTCATCACTTTTGAAATCACATGAGAGGATCCACACTGGAGAAAAACCTTACAAGTGTGCACACTGTGACAAGAGATTCAGTCACTCATCACATCTGAAATCACATGAGAGGATCCACACTAGTGTAACGACAGTGTGAATCAAACACAAATGAAGCTTCCAGGTGTTTTGTTCAAACATAACTCAACACAGGACTCAACATTCCAGAACTCAAATCACCAATCCAGAGCCATAAAATCAGGCGCCAGCCAGTCTACGCAAACCAACGAAAACCCCCCCAGCTAAGAACTTTATGGCCATGCAGGCTTCGAGGGAGGGAGAGAGGGAGGAAGGGAGGGAGGGAGAGAGGGAGGAAGGGAGGGAGGGAGAGAGGGAGGAAGGGAGGGAGGGAGGGAGGGAGGGAGGGAGGGATAATAATCAATCAGTCCAGTACCTGAGCCCTGACATGTATCAGTCTGTTAAAGGGATAGTTCACCCAAAAATGAAAATTCTGTCATCATATACTCACCCTCAAGTTGTTCCAAACCTGTATGAGTTTCTTTGTTCTGCTGAACACAAAGGTAGATATTTGGAAGAATGTTTGTAATCAACAGATCTCGGTCACCATTGACTACCATAGTATATTTTTTCCTACTATGGAAGTCAATGGTGACTGAGATCTGTTGATTACAAACATTCTTCCAAATATCTTTCTTTGTGTTCAGCAGAACAAAGAAACTCATACAGGTTTGGAACAACTTGAGGGTGAGTATATGATGACAGAATTTTCATTTTTGGGTGAACTAACCCTTTAATGTTTTCAAGTTCAACAGGTGTAATACTTTTATCCACTACTCCAATTGTACTAGCTATATGTATTATATGTAATGAAATGGATTCTAATCTGTTATTGCACACCATGTTCTTGTTATTATAACAATTGTTGAAAAATATAATCTTGTAAATAAACCATGTATAATTCTGTCTTCTCAATGGCATTTAATCTTTTATTTTATATTATACAACAGTCAGAACTCACAAAGACCACACTCATAACAATAGTCAAAATGTAATCTTGTCTCATACAACAGTATTGATATAACAGCAATATCACACAGCCCACTTTCAAGAGTGCCTGGATCATTTCATTACATTACACATGTGAGTTTGTAACTTGCTGTCCCAGTATTTCTGGAAGTATACCATTTCTAAAAAAGCACTCAACTTTAGGGATGACATCAACCCAAAGTTCAAGATCGGGCAAAATCCTTTCAACAAAAATGTCATTGTGGTTCCACACAACAAAATCACAGTACTCCGCGTCTACAATATGAAGCTGTCCCTGAACTTGGTAGTAGTAGTCATGAGTCCGGTCCAGCATGACATCATCCCCATCATTGATGAGGCAGAAGCCCTTTTCCCCAGCACACAAGCGCAGATTGGCTTCATCTTGGTGAGAGTGTGGACACTAAAATCACAGTGAGAAGGACATGTAAACAATAGATTAACAAATATATTTTCTGCATTTTTGCTCAGTTTAGGACTTGAGACACGACTCAGACTCGAGATTTAGGGACTTTACTACAAAAGAGACTGTAATATTACCTTAATCTCGCAGATTCCAGTTCCGTGACAGTCACAAGAGACAATCCCATCAGGGGAGGACCCCATGTATGGCCACTTGGGGTTCAGCCAGAGACCACTGTCCATACAGGAGAAGCCTGCATGCTCCCGACCCATCAGCTTCTCATACACTCCTCTGGCTTGTGCTTCATGTTTGCATCCATAACTGTACACAGTACACATGCAAAACATGAAAAGGAAATGATTACTTAGTATTGGATGTGTAAAGCCAGTTCAATGATTTAAATGCCATTACCCTAACCACTATACTTAGTTCTACTCCTGCATAGCCCTAGTCTTATAACCCTGTAACTAATGTTGACCATTCAGGGCTGTCCATACCATACTCAATCCACTGCGCGTTTTTCTCTTATCAGCTCACGCACCAAAGCAATGTGTTACTATACATCTCATTTAAAATCCTACCAGTAAAATACATTTACTTAATAGACAGTCTTCTTTTTTATCCAAATTATACCCTCTGTTGTCAGTTTCTTTTTCTGGACATAAACACTGTTTACATGCAGCCTTACCTCTGCCTTCCCCTAATTCAAACCCTAAATACCTTGTAGCGGCTGTGGTGAACCTATATGCTTCTGGGTAACATATGGCCTTGATCAAGCTCTTGGATGGTTGCTGGGGGTTGGTCTTAATAGCTTGTTTCAGCCTGGAAGCAGTTATGCGTTTAGCTCTTTGCCTAAACCAAATCCTGCTTGCACTCTGACTTCGAGTTGCCCTCTCTACAGCCTGGACCTGGGACATGATGAGCTCTTCTAGCTGGAATATCTGGCATAGCTGTCCAAGCTCTTTGGGGGGTAGCTGCAGAGTCTCTGGTGTTCTGTATTCGAGAACAGTTTTAGGAAGCATACTGGATTTGGGGATGAATTCTTTGTAGTAAGGCTCCCTAGCCATCAGTGCTGCACTCCTTGGACAATTTTTGCTTAAAGTCTCAAAAAAACTAGCATATGTTTCTGACCCTCTCTTCACTCCGGGGCATGAAAGTGATTTCCCAACCTGGTTTTCAGTTGTCCTGCCATCAATGGAACGGTCAAGCTTTTTTTTTTGGCTTTAGCAGAGGAGAAGTCGATCAGAGCTACTGGAGCAGCAGGAATCTAAAAATAAGTTAACACAAAGAAGTCATTAAGTCCACAATTCTGTAGTCCATAACCATAACATATCTATATGCAGTATAAATCTGGCGTTTATCCTATGGCTGTGAGCAAAACAGGTAAGACTATCATCACAGCATTGAGATGCCAAACTGTGTTTATGTGGGTCTTTGCTGTCTTAGCTTCTCTTTGTCCAACAGGTAAATTGTGACTGACCACATTGTCACAAGCTACACATATTAAGGCAGACTATAGAATAGAAATAATTTAATAATCCCCAGCATTAGGTATGATGGAATATAATGAAAATCCCCTAAAAGAAGACCAGAGCAAAGACATAACCAAGGGGGCACAATACAAACATTAATTTATCATCATATTAAACCTACAGTTACACAGTGTCCAAAAAATAACATTCTCTGTCCACATTTGGTTTGCAGTGAACGTGTCACCTTACCTTTTTTACATGTGATGGCATCAGCCACTTGCACTGCTCTGTTGTGCAGGAAGCTGTATCTCGGATCTTTACCCCAACTTCAATGGAAAAAAGAACTGCCCCTACATGAGAACACGATTCTGATAGTCTGTGAATAGAATACAATATGATTTTTATTTTTTACCTCAAATGCAATCTACACCAGGGGAAAAGTGCAATCTATATCAGCACATTTTGATGATGTGCAATATAGCCTAGACTAGAGCATTAAAATCAGAGGCTAGGAAAAATGCATGTTATTTTCAAATTCTGACAATATAATATTTGATGTAAAAACTATACTGACATTATAAGGGCACCCCAGGCAACATTATACAATAATAAAACAATACAGTTCATGACCCCTTTAAAGCTCTCTCCAGTATGCTAGCAGTGTGTGTGTGTGTGTGTGTGTGTGTGTGTGTGTGTGTGTGTGTGTGTGTGTGTGTGTGTGAGAGAGAGAGAGAGATTTCGTGGTGAACATCCTAGCCTACATAAATTACTTACCCTGCCATGCAATTGCAATGAGCTGCAATGACTTCTCCATCCTCCTTCGCAATAATCCAGGTCTTCAGAGGTGTTTCGCCTGATCTCTGAGAGTGGTTTACCTTGAAACATAAACGATTGTTAGTCTAACGTCGTCGTTAAAATGATTCGCATGTTTGTTAACATTATAGCCGTTACTGCAAGCTAGCATCTTCACACATAAAACAATATAAGAACAAACACTCACCCTGGCGAAGACCAAACGATGATCATCGTGGAGCCGTTTTGTACTGAGGTTGTGGACCCACCCGCTGACAAAAAAGTTGTACGCCTCCAGACTTTTATATGCCTTCATTTGCTGTCTGGTGTAGTACGATGTCTGAAGGACCAGATAGTTGGTAATGTCAACAGCCTCCACTTTTGGCAAATCTTCAAGTTCGACCGAAAACTCACTCATCTTCATGAGGAACGGGTCACGTCCAACATATCTGTTTACTAACTCATTGTATCTATTTCTTGAAACTGGTTCTAAATTCATACAATACGGACTCTCCGCAACGGTTTCCTCCATAGACATATTCTCCATGTTTACTTCCTGCCCTCCATCTGATAGCGCCCCGCCTTCGCGCGTCATAATAATCACGTGACTGAAACCCAGCTATTGTCGATGGACTTATAATCAAACATCATGCAACTACATAATTCTGTTGTTTTTACAATATGTGGGCATGTCTAATATGCTTAGATCCCATATAATTCATGTAATTGTTGTAACTATTAGATGCTTGAATGAAAGTGTGTCGTGCTTCCTATCGCTACGATCGTATGTTCTTAATTCAAAAGATGGCTTGAGTGAAATCTGTGTGAAATGTTCTGTATTCTTATACTAGTAATAATGTCTAAACTGTGGCCTCTTTCCTCTCTGCTAGAGCTTAGAGAGTAAGGAGAGCACAGATAAGCTTGATCTATGATAAGAGATGAAGAGAACGCCACCTCCTAAATAAAGCCAGTGTCTTAATTGGTCAGTTCTCTTAGGATGCTGGACAAACATGTGAGTTTAAAAATCTTAGACCCGAACAAAGTTTGCGCGCTCTCTCGGTGAAAGAATTTAACAAGGTTGAAAAGGTGCGCGAAGGGAGAAGAGAACAGAAAGACAGTAACCATGGAGAAGCGCAGAGACAAAGAACCCAAATCAAGATCTGAAGAACGGGTTCAACAGCTTCATTCAAGCCATCTAACTACTCTCGTCTCAATTTCCTTTCTTTTCTTAGTTTCTTATTTTCCGTTGTGAGTCTCAGTTCTAAGTTAAGTTTTGTCACAAGATTTCGGCCCACGTTTCTTCTGCAAAGCCAGCTTCAACAAAGACTTTCATTCATTCGCCAGCACACCACGTGATTGGCCGCCCCAGACATCTGTTCAAGCACGAGGACATCAACCAACAAACGCCGACAAAAGGGAATCCCTACGCAACACAACACAAGTAACCTCCAGACCAAAAGCTGATCTGGTGTATTGTATTGATTTAATAGCCCGCCTAAGAAGGGTTAAACTAGATGTACCGCATGGCGGTACAAAATATGACCGCCGCTCATGCCTGCACTGGCTTTCCACAAAAATAAATGACGTGGAGCAATTTGGCTGTATTGCATGTTTATGTATATACTAGGGGTGGAACGGTACACAGAAGTCACGGTTCGGTTCATATCTTGGTTCAGACATCACGGTTCGGTACGAGTTCGGTACAATGGAGGGAAAAGCAAAACAAAAATGCAGAAGGCAATTTTTTGTATTGTGCATGTCCCAGGCTGTACCACATAGTGTCATACAGTCTCTCCCCTGAGCTAGCTGCAACAGCCTGCCCTGAAGTGTGTAAAGTAAGATGTAAACAAAATAAGACAATCAGCTATAAAACTGAAAATAAAGCATCTCTTATTTATGTGCAGATGCACGAGCGCAAGGGTGCGCATGGCAAAATGTCGTCATTGCAGTGTGGGCGGTCGCGTGCGTTGGGTGCGCAAGGCCACATTTCGTGTGGCGGTGGGCAGTGCGCGGCTTTTTAGCGCGCACGGCAGTCCGCATCCGAAGACGCACGACTTCGAGCCGAATCTGGCCGAGCATGTACATCTCACAGCACCGGCACCCAGTTCTTGCGTCTAAATTAGTTGCTTACATTAACAAAATGAGCCTACAATAGCAGGCATAAGCCCTTTAAATAAAAATAAATGGCCATGTTTTATAAAAAGGTTCACAAAACTAAATGAAAATGTTTAGAAATTATGTAAGATAACGTTAATTTAGTTGTAGGTTACGTTCTCATATCCATTTTTTTTCTAATGTCACAAGGAATAATCTGGTTGCTTTACACGATTCTTTTATAGTGTGGGTTTGGTGTACTAAGTGTTGTTGTACTAAAATAAACATTCACGAGTGTACCTTACTTCTCACCGCTGATTCCTGATGGTTTAGAGGACAATTACACCGAGTCGCACCCTGTCGTTCCAAAGAATAGTAGCCTAGACCGGCGAGCGCTAAGTATAAATTGCCTCGTCCATTTTGGGAGGCGTGCGCGCGGTCAGCGGAAGCTCGCGCTGCGGAGGCGGGCGAAAGTATAAACAAACCTAGCTTAAGGCAGGGCTACAGATTAGGTGTCCCTAAAGAACCCGCGTATCTAACAGTAGTTCCGCATTACATTAATTAATTTGCACGCGAGTTTTATTTATTTTTATACCGTGTATTCTCCATGTAAATTCATGCACCGAACCGTGACGCCCGTACCGATTCGGTTTGATACGAATACATGTACCGTTCCACCCCTAGTATATAGCTAAAAAAAGTAGTAGTATGTGCATGTCTGTCTGTGTGTGTGTTTGTGTATGTGTGTGTCTGTGTGTGAGTGTGTCTGTGTGTGTATGTATGCGTGCGTACATGTGTGTGCGCGTGTGTGTTTGTGTGTGTGTGTGTGTCTGTGCATGTGGATTTGTATGTGTGTGTATGGGTGTGTGTCTGTGCGTGTGGATGTCAGTGTCTGTGCATGCTTGCGTTTGTTTGTATTCCTGCATGTGTGTGTGTGTGACAGTATCATCCTAAACCAGCAACCCTTCGCTCAACATCACCATCTACAGGCCGATGACTAAATGTGCACATAAATGAATTTATTTTAGACCCCCCCCCCCCCCCCCCCATGGATGAAATTCTACGAAACTTAGCATACCCCCAGAGGATGTCAAGTTAATCATACACATGAAATATGGTGCAGTTCTGAACATCTCAACTGAAGATAGGGGCGATTAAAGCAGAATAATATTGCATTTTCATTCTTTATGGGAGGGGCGCAAATCACAAATGAGTGATTATGGGCTAGGTTGATGTGGGCCCTTAAGACCAACATATCATAAAAATTTATTCATCCTCGGTGCCACGGTTCAGGTAGTTATTTAGGAAAAACTGCATTTTTTGGGGTTTCGGGGGGCCCAGTGCAGGGGAGGAGTGGCCCCCGGGGACCAAACGGAATTTTTCCGTAAAAGTCTCGTGGGGCTACATGCCCACCAAATTTCATGTTCCCCGGTGTTTCGGTGTCCCTGGTATCGTTGACGGAAAATTCACGGGGGGGCCCAGCGCGGGGGGGGAGTGGCCCCCGGGGACCAAACGAAATTTTTCCGTAAAAGTCTAGTGGGTCTACATGGCCACCAAATTTCATGTTCCCCGGTGTTTCGGTGTCCCTGGTATCGTTGACGAAAAATTCACGGGGGCCCCAGCGCGGGGGGGGAGTGGCCCCCGGGGACCAAACGAAATTTTTCCGTAAAAGTCTAGTTGACCAACATCCCATAAAAATGTCTTCATCCTCGGTGCTACGGTTCAGGTAGTTATTTAGGAAAAACTGCATTTTTTGGGTTTGGGGGGGCCCAGCGCGGGGAGGGGGAGTGGCCCCCGGGGACCAAACGAAATTTTTCCGTAAAAGTCTAGTGGGGCTACATGCCCACCAAATTTCATGTTCCCCAGTGCTTCGGTGTCCCTGGTATCGTTGACGGAAAATTTACGGGGGGCCCAGCGCGGGGGGGGGGGAGTGGCCCCCGGGTACCAAACGAAATTTTTCCGTAAAAGTCTAGTGGGGCTACATGCCCACCAAATTTCATGTTCCCCGGTGTTTCGGTGTCCCTGGTATCGTTGACGAAAAATTCACGGGGGCCCCAGCGCGGGGGGGGGGGGAGTGCCCCCCGGGGAGCAAACGAAATTTTTCCGTAAAAGTCTAATAGACCAACATACCATAAAAATTTCTTCATCCTCAGTGCCACGGTTGAGGTAGTTATTTAGGAAAAACTGAATTTTTTGGGTTTGGGGGGGGCCCGGGGGGGGGGGGGCCCTTGGAGGGAGTGGCCCCCGGGGACCAAACAAAATTTTTCCGTAAAAGTCTAGTGGGGCTACATGCCCACCAAATTTCATGTTCCCCGGTGTTTCGGTGTCCCTGGTATTGTTGACGAAAAATTCATGGGGGCCCCAGCGCGGGGGGGAGTGGCCCCCGGGGACCAAACGAAATTTTTCCGTAAAAGTCTAGTGGGGCTACATGCCCACCAAATTTCATGTTCCCCGGTGCTTCGGTGTCCCTGGTATCGTTGACGAAAAATTTACGGGGGGCCCAGCGCGGGGGGGAGTGGCCCCCGGGGACCAAACGAAATTTTTCCGTAAAAGTCTAGTGGGGCTACATGCCCACCAAATTTCATGTTCCCCGGTGCTTCGGTGTCCCTGGTATCGTTGACGAAAAATTCACGGGGGCCCCAGCGCGGGGGAGGAGTGGCCCCCGGGGACCAAACAAAATTTTTCCGTAAAAGTCTAGTAGACCAACATACCATAAAAATTTCTTCATCCTCGGTGCCACGGTTCAGGTAGTTATTTAGGAAAAAATGCATTTTTTGGGTTTGGGGGGGCCCAGCGCGGGGGGGGAGTGGCCCCCGGGGACCAAACAAAATTTTTCCCACCAAATTTCATGTTCCCCGGTGCTTCGGTGTCCCTGGTATCGTTGACGAAAAATTCAGTAAGGTGACGAAAAAAAAAAAAAAAAACTTTGACAATCCCTATATGACCGCTTACGCTAGCGGCGGTCATAATTAATGATTGATGGTTCGTTCAGGTTATGTCTTATAAGTGCATAGAATCTTGGGATTTCATCATCTCAATCTTTCCTCACTCTCTTCCTTTCTGCAACTCGTGTGTGTGCGTGTGTGTTTGTGTTAGATATTAGTTTTAGTCTGTGTTAGAATAATCAATAAAGTCTTGTATTTTTAAAGAGAAGTGTTACTTGTGTTATGTGCTTACAAAATTAATGTCTTAAACTGCTGATCTAAGTTACCTTGTTAACTATAGTGTTTCACTATAGTTTGGATATTTATATCCGTTGAAGAATTACAGCCAGTTCAAATGAACCGCGAACGAGTCATTTGCTCGGTTGTAATAAGTGATTCTTTCGAATTCCCTATAAATTAATTAATAATCCCTTTGAGCTAAATTGACCAGTCAGAATCACTCTATTAACGCTACAGGGACATAAGATTGAATATCTTGCCTTCAACACCTGACCCAGCTGTGCTGCATGTCATGTGGTTTTCAATCAATTCACACCAATTTCTCTCTCGTCTTTGCAGAGAATTATAAACAAGCTAAAAACCCACTGGCTCCTCTCTTGATGTAATTCCTCCTCGCCTTGTTAAACATGTGAAAACCTTTTAGAATTTAATAAATAAATGTCTTGAATCAGGAACTGTACCTGATAATTTAAAACACGATTATTTAGCTAAGCCAAAATTGTGGAATATTCTGCCGGTTAGTTGTCACGTTTTGGGTTTGTTCATGTCATGTTTCCATGTCTGCCATGTGCATCTTCTGTATTGCATGTGCAAATTATGATACACTAATACAAAGGAAAACATTTGTATTCACAAAAATGTCTCTATTTGTACAAATTGCTTCACATTCATTCAATTTTGAATTTTGCACACACAAGTTGAAATGCATGGATAAAACATTTCTGCAACATGAATCAAGTTAATTTATAAGTGTGCTTGCACGTGTTAATCATTTTGATACTATAATCATCCCATATTTATCAAATTCAGGAACAATTCTCCACACTCCAGATCAGTAGGTGGCTGAAATGCACCATTTATGTTGGTCTGCCAATCCGCCATTAAACACCAGAAGAAGAAGAGTTTCAGCGTCGAGTTTTCTGAGGTGAGGAGAGCAGTTTGCGGTATTTCTCATATTTACACAACCATCACACACATTTTATACAGTTTGATTAAGCAACAGACTCATTTCTGTATTGTTTTCATCGATCACAGCGATACTTGTGCGTCTTTTCTGGCGTCTTCCTTCTGAAATAAACATTTAGTACAGCAGCAGCGAGCATGAGGGGAATAGCCTATGTTGAGTTCATTCAGACCTGAGCGATGTTGTGTTCGTTTGTGTGATTGTCTCGATGTTTGTGTGAGAACTGTTACTGAATGTCGAGTCAAGAGGTAAAGTTTGAGATCTGTGAGGGGAATTGATGTGAATTGATCTCTTACTTTACGTTGAGCCTACAATGAGCCACGTGAGACATTAAATCAACTCTTAAATGTTAATATTATAAATGAATAGCGCTTTACTCTTTGAACAATATTGCTTTGTGATGCTCTTTATTTTTAAACGTTTTATGATCAGTTTCAGCGCACACAAAATGTAATATTTTAAGAATTTAAGTACTTCGTGATTGTCATAAAATGTAACTATTCAAATGTGCATTATGCTTCTTTAATTGTTTATCTGTAGAGCAGTTTTACAGGCTTTTGTCATCCTGACTCAAATAATGTGTTTCTAACAGCAAACACTCAGAATAAAGTGAGATGATCTGCTGATGATCCTGAATGGCTTGTTGAATGAGTGTTGATAGTCTGAGGCTCATCAATATTAACAGATCTGCTGAAAACACTCTTTATTTCATGACAATAGTTCCTGTTTTCACCTCATTTATTAGATCTCATGTAAATTGTCATCAGTGAAGCTCCTCCCACTGCAATTCTCCAATAAATGCTGTAAATTCCCATCAGCTACAAGTGAAGACGAGCATCAGAGCATCAGGAAGAGCTGAAATCTGCAAAGACTGAGTTTATTAAAGAGGACAGTGAGAACATGAGTGATCCAGAACCCTGCAGAATGAAACACACTGAAGATCCTGAAGAACAAAGAGGTTGGTGTTTATTCTTCATTCATTCATGATGCTGAAGAACATTCATGTTAGAAACATTCAAGCACTTTATCACATTTAGATAAACAGTTACACTATTTATTTATTGTTTATTTAACAGGGACAAATGCATTGAACGTTGATGTATAAAGAATACAAGTAGATGCCATGCATACAGGTTTATAGTCATGACTAATTTGCAAACCCTGTCCCTGCTTTCACCGCTTGTAAAATTAAAACAAATTACAGAATATTGAATTTAAAAGATTATAACTATTAAAATACATACAATAAATACATCCTATACATGCAATAAGATATGGGCTTAAATAGATGTAGAAATCTAGACACATTTAACAATACAAAAACAGGAAACTTTATGTTAGTATGCGTTGTGTTGTATCCTGTACAGTCAGTGTTCACACAATTGTTTCAGTTTCAGCCATTGCTGTAAATGTGCATTAAAAACCTTGAGCTTTGTTAATGTTTTCCACAATTTTATGCCATACTGAAAATGATGTCTGACCAAATGTTGTTCTACGTTTTGCGGCTGTACAGTTTCCACTTATTGTGCCTCTAGTTCTTATTCCGCTCTTTTGTTTCACTACTAGTTGACAGAATATTTCTGGTGCAAGGTTGTTCACACACTTAAAAAGTAGGTTTAGAAATGAATAATTTACAAAATTGTCAAAACTCTAAACATTATGCTTCCTTAGAATGAGGCAATGGTGCCATCTTACAGGTTTCTGGTCCATTACTTTTAAGGCCATCCTTAAAAATATTCTTGTTTGCCGTAACCCGACCGACCCTGTCAATTTAGGTCCGACCCAATTAATTATTTTTTTTCCCTTTTAGTCCGACCGACTTGCTGATTGTAAACTTGCGTTAAGACCGACCGATTTTTTTTTATTCTTCCAACAACTAATACAAATGCAATAAAATGATATTAATTATATTTTATTGTGAATAAATAGGCCTACATACAAACGTAGGCTACGCTCTTTCTTTTAAATAAAAACCCGTGGCGTCACATCTATGATCATATGGGCTGTGTAGGCTGTATGCGAAATGAAAGCGAAATCGCAAAACTCAGATCCACGAAAAATATGTTTTAGTAATTCTATGAATTACACATGCAGCGCAAACCAAAAGTAGGCTAATATATCCACCGGATGAAGAGGGATCGGCTCTCCACTGAACATAATAGCCTATATTCATTTTATTTTATTTTTCGTGTTCGCATCGCATTTATGAGGAAGAAACAATGTTACGGACGTGACCGCTCTGAAAGCGGCAATTAAAACTTCACAGAGATCTCAAACATGCATTTAAAACACCAAATATTAAGAATGGGCATATCAAGCAAAATAATATTCGATGATTGATTGAAAATTTTATCTCTCCCCCCACATGCTCACCGGCAACGCTCCGACAGTAAATTTCTCTGTAGGCTACTGTAGGCTAGGCCTATGTGTTGTAGCCCGCAGTCATTAAAAAACGATTTAGTTTCATATTCATGTTTAATTAAAATAATATATATTTTTTAAATTTCATGTTGATTATATGAAAAGTGAAAAACATGAATAAGATAAGATGATCCCGAAAATATCGGAAGACAAATGGAGTCGGCAGACATGATTTTGACCACTTCATTAAGTTTGTTTTTGTAGAAAGTCTGTCTTTAAAGTGAATTTCGTTTTGTATTAATTGTATCTTAATTTTAATAAATGTTTCATCAACCAATTTCCTGTATTTAATAAATAAGAGGTAGGCTAAATAAGGCAATATAATCAGGACACGTAGTCGCCGGCGCGTGAACTGGAGCTGGTCTCTTAAATGAACCGAAACTCAGCGTATACTTGCCTCACAGACCTGAGACATATAGGTCTATAGCCTATATAAAAAGCATGAAATGTACACTTTTAAACAAAATAATTCAAACCGAAAGAAAACAGACTGCTTATGTAATGAAATGTGCATTTCTCTCTGGTGCGTTCACTACTGCGAAGATCGCGTCAGCATCGTCAACTTCATCTTTGACACAGAAAACACTTGTTTATTAACAAACAATTGAAATGCCTCCTTGATATATTTGACATACTAATTAGGGCTGGGCGATATGGACCAAAAGTCATATCCCGATATATTTAGGCTGAATATCGATATACGATATATATCGCGATATTTTTTTCCCTTTACTTAACATGAATTGTAAGAATATGACTAATAGTAAAGAATAGTACTAATAAATAAAAATAGGCCTATGCAAAAGATATTAAATAGTAGCAGTCCCAAACTAGTTTTTGTTAATACAATGTTGGTATGAGCCACTACAGTCATTTAAAAATATAAAAAAACAACACAAAGAAAAATAGTGGCATTTTGGGGTTAATATGGAAACGACAGTTGCCATGGTGAATACACAATATTAACAATAACTGTTAATGAAACATGGAAACTGCTCCTGGTGAATAGAATGAAAATCATATCTGCATTACTTTTATTTCGTGTAATTTACAACGTAACGGCGTTGCATGCTCGTAGTTTCTTTTGCACTTGATCAGTGAGGCAATACACAGCGCGCGCGCCGCCGCATTTGCGCGTGCAATTGAGTGTGCGCTCCGAGCACAGGATAACGGCTGACAGGACAAGAAAGTCCGTTTTTCTGAGGTGAAAGACTTTATTTCAGCGTACACTTATGTCACTGCCTGGTAGTTCCTATTGTGCTGGGTTTTCTGAAGTAGTCATGATTCGCCTCTCGTAACATGCTCTAACACGCACTCAAAGTGGAAAAGGAGGAGCGGAGATGCGGGGAGCAGAGCGCAAATTTGAACTATATCGATATATGCGATATGGTCTAATTTCATATCGCATTTAAAAATATATCGATATATTTTTTATATCGATATATCGCCCAGCCCTAATACTAATAATCATTACTTTTCCCAGTTCTGACAGCTTTTAGGCGCGTTATTGCGCACCCGTTACATGAATATAATATTACCGCTATAATATTATTCTTTGGTGTTCAGTTTACAGGTTTTCTAATTGTTATTTAATATATATCGGCACGAAGTTCTGGAAAACTGTCAGTGAAGTCCCGATTTTTAAGGATGGCCTAATGCCTGTTTATATAATGACCTGACGGGTGTAATTGTTGTTTGATTGGCTTGAATCAGTTGAACTGTTTGCCATATTGATGGCGTTGGAATGGACATGTTAGTGAGAAGGAAATCTTAATATGTAGTGACTCTGTGGCAGCTCTTATAAGCATGAAGACAGGTGTAACTAAAAGTCATCTAGACATTTTGTATGAAGTGTTATTTGTGAACTCAAGACTCGTTAGACAGGGGAAAAATGACATATTTCTGTGGCTCCCTGCACACTCTGGAATTCAGGGAAATGAGAAAGCGGATAAGGTGGCAAAAGAAGCAGTTAAAAAAGGAGATTAGAGGGGAAAGGTGTGGAGAAGTATAAAGCAACAATGGCAACAGAGCTGGGATAATGCAATAAAAGGGAGACATTTACATTAAATTCAAAGCAAAGTAGGTATATCAAGAAGTAGGGGAACAAAGAGGAAAGAGCAGGTGATAACAAGCAGACTGAGAATTGGGCATAGAAATCTTAACGGTACACTGTTAATTATAGGAAAACATCCTACAGGAATGTGTGAGCATTGTCAGGAAGCTGAAAGAGTAGAACATATTCTTACAACATGCAGGAAATTTGCACAGGAAAGAAGAGAAATGATAACACAGTTAAAAAAAATAGGACGGGTAGAAAATACATTGAAAAGTTTATTGGGGTATGGAGAGAGTGCGGAGGGTAGGAAATGGTTATTTGTTTTTTTGAGGATAACTGGATTAGATAGGCGGATTTAGTATGAATGAAAAAAAAAAAAAGGATAAATAAAACCGAAAGGTGGCAGTAATGCAACTCATAGGATGCCAGCTGCTGTAAAAATCCAAAAAAGAAGAAGAAGAAGAAGAAGGTTTCGTTTTGAGTTAGTAGTGAGAGTGACCACGGGCAGCACATCGTAGATATTTCTGAAGTGCATAGTTGTCTTCTGTGTTGTTATCTGTGCATGTGTACGTTCAGAGACATGTAAGTACCCTGGTCTTAATGTTTACATATACAGTGCTATGCATAAGTTTAGACACCCATGCTAAAGTTGACTAAAAAGAGGAATAAAAAATCATCCTTTGGAAATTGAACTTAATGCCTTAATTTAAAAAAATTAAGGACACCAATTTTCTTTGTGAATAAATAATTTATCTGTCAGAATATAAAGAAATTCCAACACGAAGTGGCTTTTTCTCTCCGTCCTTTATTTAGGTAGTGAATGAATAAAACAAAAAGAAAGAAAGAAAACCAGCACTGGGAAGCTCAGAAAAATAGCTCAGCTTCCAGTATTCTGAACAAAGAATATATACTGAAAATGTATAGGGAGTATCACAATCTTAACCAATGAAAAGATCCATGATATCATATCAGATATACATACTTATATAACAGTCCTATAAATGGTAAATATCCGGTAAAGTTTCCTTCTGAGCCTTGTGGTCCGAAAGCTTTTCTATACCATTTATGGAAAAGAACGAGACCCCTTCTCCTTCAAAATCTAAGGGTCCTCTCTAATGTAAAACAGGTGTTGCCTTACATACATACAAAAGGAATTTGCAAGCAAAGCCTTTTCACTGTATAAGACAGAGCCTTTTTTATGGACAAAGCTGAGATAGAGAAAATACATTTCTAACAGTATCGTAAATAAATAAATGTTCTTCCTTAAAATACAGGGTGCATAAGTTTGGACACCCTTATGTTAAATTCCCATAGATGCAGGCAGATTTTTATTTTTAAAGGCCAGTTACTTCATGGATCCAGGATACTATGCATCCTGATAAAGTTCCCTTGGCCTTTGGAATTAAAATAGCCCCACATCATCACATAGCCTTCACCGTACCTCGAGATTGGCATGGAGTACTTTCCATAAGATCATCTCTCAATGCAAATCAAACTAGCTATTAGGCTAACTGAAATAAAACCATGCCAATCTCTAGGTTTTTTAAATTAAGGCATTAAGTTCAGTTTCCAAAAGATGATTTTTTTATTCCTCTTTTTAGTCAACTTTAGTATGGGTGTCTAAACTTATGCATAGCACTGTATGTGTATTTTGGTGCCTTAGGTTTTTTATGAGTGTTGTCTATTCTGGGATACTCAGTTGAAATGCAGTATGTTAGCATAAAGTTCGCTAGCATTATGCTAATACCTAGTATAGTGTTACACTACTAGTGTGTTTATGTGTGGACTCACCTGACATTGTATAGTTATTAGCTAATGTGTGTTATCTGGTATATTATTTGGTTATATAAGCAGCTTAAGTTACTTAAAGGGAAAGTTGTAGTAATTAGGCTACCATTTACTAGCTTTACTTATTGCATCATACTATATACTCACGAAGACAGACAATCATCTGCTGCTGTCAATAAATCAATTGAAGAGCATTAGAGCATTCGATTGCATTCTTACCGATGCACCAGTGGTCACATATACTCAACTAGCTACAGTTACAGTCCTAGCTATCAATTCACCATTACAGACATAAGTGGTTGTTTCACCAGTGTTTGATTAAAATGATTTAAAAATCTAAATGTTATTAAAGTAACAACATGTAACTTTTCAACCTTCATAATATATTTCCAAGACCCTTGTGATAGTACATCGACTTACAATAGGTTGAATGAGACGTCTGCCAGAGCCTGACGGGGTCTGTATCGCTTTTACTGGCACTATGTAACTTCGGGGAGCGGGTAGTAACCAGCGCTCAAAAAGAACTACAAAATTCGACTGCTTTACGGCATACGTCACTCCGCCCACCACTTCCTCAAATTCGGCTGTGATAGGCCAACCAACGCGTTTGTTTTCGTGTGTCTGTTTTCGTCATGGCTGAAGCAGCAGCGAAACGTAAGAAGTCCAAAGTTTTGTCGGAGTAGAGTCGGAAGAGGAAAAGGGAGAGTGATAAACTGAAAGGCAGGACGAGGATCAATATTGGTCGAGCGTTTGCTCGCTGGCGTGAGCTTATGGAGGAGGAGTGTTACCAGACCGATGCTGACTTGGCCGTCATGCTGTTGAACTAGTAAGTAAATTGCTTGCATACTATCTTTAGTTTTTCTAATCTGTTGTCTGCCTGGCTACGGAAACTATCTGGTCCTCCATTTATCTTCATGAATCAGCTAGTAGATGAGCGAATTATCAATCTAGTAGCTAGTAAACACTAACATGCTAGTTTTAGATGGTTAGGATGCTATCGCTATCATTCTCGTTCAGATTTGAGCATTGCAATCGACATGCAAATCGCAAATGTTTGAGTTAAAATGTTTAGTCTACTAAACATGTAGAAATTATTAAAGGAGGAAGATTAATAATATTATCATTGCCCATATGAAAAAAACCTGCATGCTTCATATACAGTAACCGTAAATCATTTTACGACAGCGGTAATGGACAATTCCGCTTCCAACCTGTAGGGCGACCGCAGAGGAAAAGTTCCATGTTGTCGCTTTAAGCTGTAATTTTAATAGATATATAATATTAAACTAATTTTAAATGCATAGCAATGATTTATTAAAGGAAAGGATACTGCTAAATGTTTTACTTTGAGCCTATGATGAGCCACATGAGACATTAAATCAATACTAATAAATATGAATAGTGTTTTACTCTTGGAACAATAGTGCTTTGTGGTGATCTTTATCTGATCATTTTCAGTTTCTGCGCATATAAAATGTTATTAATATAATTGAGAAAACCACTTTTATGATCCCAGACTAAGGTTAACCTACAATTTAAATTTCTGGATTGTTTTGAAATAAAGTTTTTAAAGAGTAATATAAAGTAATGTTTATTTCAGTGAATTTATTTTTTCAGATTACATGATTTGTCAGTGTATTTTACAGTTCTTTAAAGTAGGTAATGCAGAATAGGTGTTCATATTTCACTCTCTTAGTGTTCATGGTGTAACTCTGTGTCGGTGTTGCGAGAGGCAACACTCTTGAAAGTGTCGAACTAACATTTTGAGGGTTGTTCCCATATTTACACATTTAAAGTGTTGAAATTATGTACATTGGTGTTGATTTCCGGATTTCAAATTTACTGTGTAGTGATTAATGTAGTTATTATAAGATCAAACTATATATTTAGATTGATTTGGACATTATGCTGCTGTAATCTGTAGTGGTTGAGGAAGATGAGTGTCATTGTTTTGTTATTGATGTTTTATCCATGTTGTAGTTTGAGAAATAAGAGTATTGTCTTTCAGTGGAGCAGTTTAACAGGCTTTTATCATGTATCCTGACTCAAATAATGTGTTTCTAACAGCAAACACTCAGAATAAAGTGAGATGATCTGCTGATGAGCCTGAATGGCTTGTTGAATGAGTGTTGATAGTCTGAGGCTCATCAATATTAACTGATCTGCTGAAAACACTCTTTATTTCATGACAATAGTTCCTGTTTTCACCTCATTTATTATGCTGATGTCTTCAGATCTCCTGTAAATGGACACTTAAAGCTCATTTCATTGGTGTCAGCAGACTGAGGGGATTTGTTGGCTACTAATGTACATTTATTTCTGTGTTTATGATGTTTAACTGTTTTCTAACCATTATTCATATTTGGAAGAATTTAAATTAGTTATATTCTTTTATTTATTTCTAGATACCTGCATTTTAATGAAGAAACAGAATAATGTTAGGATTAGCAATACAAATAATGAATGGATTGTTATTTCTCACAGGGTTATTCGCTTGAGCTTGTGTTTCTGGTGTCCCACTTTCACATGCGTATGAATGGAAGTCAGTGCAAGGAAAAGTCTAGTGTGAACGGCCATTAATAATTCAAAACGTTTTTGGTAAAATCAATATGAATCTCAAAGTTGGTGTCAAAATATGGCAACAATGGGATTTGTCCCTGGATTCAGATTTGATAATGTTTTAAAAAATAATTGGAAGAAAAATATCCCTCGTTCAAGGAAATTTTCAAGTGTCAGTTAGTATAAAAACAAACTCAGTAACTGATATATTTTTGATTTAGTGAAAGCTCCTCCCACACCAATTGCATCATCAACGAAGCTCCTCCCACATCAGTCACATGGTCAGTGAAGCTCCTCCCACATCAGTCACATGGTCAGTGAAGCTCCTCACACATCAATTCTCCAATAAATGCTGTAAATTCCCATCAGCTACAAGTGAAGACGAGCATCAGAGCATCAGGAAGAGCTGAAATCTGCAAAGACTGAGTTTATTAAAGAGGACAGTGAGAACATGAGTGATCCAGAACCCTGCAGAATGAAACACACTGAAGATCCTGAAGAACAAAGAGGTTGGTGTTTATTCTTCATTCATTCATGATGCTGAAGAACATTCATGTTAGAAACATTCAAGCACTTCATCACATTTAGGTAAACAGTTTAACTATGAAATGGTACAGAATGTTGTGGGTTTTCTTCAACAAATGGTCAGTAAAGGGAGGTTTGAGAAATTTTTATATTGATTATCAACATACTATTTTAACTGATAAATAATCAATTTATAAAAAGGCAGCAAATTAGCATAATATTTAAAACAGTTGTCTACTTTCTACTATTACTTTAGGGCTCACTTTCATGTCCTTTCAATTTGTATTTCTTTCAGTGTATTATTTTGATGTACTGAATTGTATTTAATACATTTTTCTTTCATGTCAGACCTGATGGAAGAGAAGGAGAGTGGAGAACTGAGTGAAGTGAAGGAGGAGAGAAGAACTGAGTGAAGTGAAGGAGGAGAGTGAAGAACTGAGTGAAGTGGAGGAGGAGAGAGAAGAACTGAGTGAAGTGGAGGAGGAGAGAGAAGAACTGAGTGAAGAGGAGGAGGAGAGAGAAGAACTGAGTGAAGTGGAGGAGGAGAGTGAAGAACTGAGTGAAGTGAAGGAGGAGAGTGAAGAACTCAGTGAAGTGAAGGAGGAGAGAGAAGAACTGAGTGAAGTGGAGGAGGAGAGTGAAGACCTGAGTGAAGTGAAGGAGGAGAGAGAAGAACCGAGTGAAGTGAAGGAGGAGAGTGAAGAACTGAGTGAAGTGGAGGAGGAGAGAGAAGAACTGAGTGAAGTGGAGGAGGAGAGAGAAGAACTGAGTGAAGTGGAGGAGGAGAGTGAAGAACTGAGTGAAGAGGAGGAGGAGAGTGAAGAACTGAGTGAAGTGGAGGAGGAGAGTGAAGAACTGAGTGAAGAGATCGAGGAGATTGAAGAACTGAGTGAAGTGAAGGAGGAGAGTGAAGAACTGAGTGAAGTGAAGGAGGAACATCATGTCCAACCTGGAGGAAAACCTCTGAGTCGCTCAAAGACTAAAAAGACATTTTTAAAGAAAAGAAGAGACAAGAAATCTTTCACCTGCACTCAGTGTGGAAAGAGTTTCACAAGCAAATATGGTCTTGATGTTCACATGATGATCCACACTGGAGAGAAACCGTTTAACCCTCTGGAGTCTGAGGTGTTTTCTGGGCCCTGGAGGTGTTCTGACATGCTCTGACATTTGTGCTTTTTTCAGTTATTTATAAACATGTTAATGGCAAAGGTGTAAATTCACTCTATATAGCACAAACAGGGCTACCAAAATATGTGATCACCATGCATGTATATTTTTTTATTTTTAAGAGAATAATGCTTATGCGTGGTTATTGAAAAAAATAAAAATGAAAGTTGCTGAAATAAGACCACAAAACTCATAATAAATATGCATGAATAAGACTTTTGACGAATGGATGTTCTTCCTTCGAGTTCTGGCTTCAAAATTATGTGAAAATAGTCTTGCTTTATCGTTCACATAAAACCATACATTGATTTAAATTGATGTAAAACAGGTTTTGCTTGGAAAGCCAATATGCGAGTGGGCGTGAACGAGGAGTGGTTTACACCTTGGAATGTCCAATGTCCCACCCACTCTGCATAATGATGAGCCATTCACACAGGTGTGACAACTGACTGAGCCACAATGCAAGGACAAAAGATTTATTTAGAAGAAGACTTATATTGACCATTTAAGATTTTGCTTACATCTATCTTGTAAATATGTTTTGCTATTTTATTAAAAAGGTTACAATTACAACAATAATTACAATTTCAACAATATTTCAAGTGTACTCTTTCTTTGTAAAAAAAAAAAAAGATTATAAGCCTACATTTTATCTATGTATTCATTACTTTGAATATAGCCAACATTGGAACGGCTAACATCTTAGTTGATGACTTTATTTTTGACAAAAATAGTAGGCTATTTTATATATAGAAATTGCTAAACAAAAGCTTATTTGACGAGGCAGTATATTCTACAGTAAAAACTGTACCCAAATCTACTAAACAAAATGTTGTCTTTCATATTTCGCCTGACTGTAACGTTGTTTTCATGAAATATTAGTGCATATTGTTAATTTGCCGTTTAATACGTTGCTTATACAAATAGCCTACATTTTATTTCAACATATTTCAGTCGATTTTTACTCATCTCAGTCTAGCAATACAGTTTGCTAAAACAACATCATTCATTCACAAACTCGATATAAATTTAACTTCTGGCAAAGATGAAGTTGATGATAGGCTTTTGACTCGCGATCTTCGCAGTGAACGCACCGGAGAAATGCACATTTATTAGGCTACATAGTTTTTTTGTTTTGGATGGTTTTGTTTAGAACCAGCTTTCTGTAAATATATTTCGATTTTTTTTAGACATGTGAGGCGAGTATACTACGGGTTCATGATGATCTCCAGTTCAGACCTTATGTTGTGATTGCCTATATTTACTTTAAATACAGGAAATTTGTTAATGAAAAAATTATTAAAATTAAGATACAATTGATACAAAACGAAATTCGTTTTAAATAAAGGATTTGTACTTTCTGTTTTGAGGTCTCTGTGAATGTTTGAAAGTCTTTTAGTGCTTAGAGCGCTCGCCTCCATAATGGAGAACTCTCATGTAATATTGTTTTTTTCCTCATAAATGCGAACACGAAAAATAAAAGACAAAATACTTTTAAGTAAAACTTACTCCGAAATTGTGTCCTCGGCGGAATTCGCTCTTCAAAATGCTGCCGTTCGTCTGTTACAATCTTCCTCTGAGGAAACAACCCGGTATCCTGCATTCTTCCTCGCAGTCCAGAATCATCTGAAGTGCGTTTTTACCGGAGAAACGAGCCATACTCAAAACGCGATGAACCCAGTAAGCCTCATGAAGAAACTGTTTTTATGGCATTGATCGGGGGGCGTATGCGATGCATACTAGATCGCCTAACTATTTAACATGTGAATATCGCCGGGTGCGGGGCGGGCGCAGCTGATTTAGAGATAATGAGGGGAGAAGGAAAAACAGTACCTCTCCTTGCTTTCAGACAGATTACATGAGTTGAAAACATTTGTTTTTTATATAAATTACTTCATTTAAAAGAGGAGATTTCAAGCTTCATAAAGACATATCTCACGTGTCTTTGTGAGAAGTATTCGCTGAGTTATGATTCATTTTCGGACGCGTTTCAGAATGGTCTTCACGGACAGAGAGAAGGCAGAACTCGCATCACGTTTATTTTTCTTTATTTGTCGAAAAGCACAACACTTTGTTTTTATTGTGAGTATACACAAAAATAATACACATTTAACAGAATCGATTGATGTATGAAACTTGCTTGTAATATCAAAGTCAACAGAGCAAAATTAATTTATTTTGAACTGAACTGAAAAAAAGCGAGCTGGTATCGCCGGCGATACCGCCGACCTCAGGGGGTTAAGTGTGATCAATGTGGGAAAGATTTCAGTCGATCATCATCCCTTAATCTTCACATGAGGATCCACACTGGAGAGAAGCCGTTCTCATGTGATCAGTGTGGCAAAACATTTATCTGTGTATCAGAGCTAAGGAAACACCTGACAGTTCATACGAAGGAGAAGCCGCATTCATGTTCTGTGTGTGGAAAGAGTTTTTCACTGCTGCCAACTTTACATAGACATGAGAAAACTCACACTGGTGTGAGAGAGTACATGTGCTTTGAGTGTGAGAAGACTTTTACTACAGCGGGCAGTTTAAAACTGCACCAGAGAATTCACACTGGAGAAAAACCTTACAAGTGTTCACACTGTGACAAGAGATTCAATCAGCCAGCAAATCTGAAAACACGAGAGGATCCACACTGGAGAAAATCCTTACAAGTGTTCACACTGTGACAAGAGATTCAGTAACTCATCACATCTGAAATCACATGAGAGGATCCACACTGGTGTAACGACTGAGTGCGAATCAAACACAAATGAAGCTTCCAGGTGTTTTGTTCAAACATAACTCCACACAGGACTCAACATTCCAGGACTCAAATCACCAATCCAGAGCCATAAAATCAGGCGCCAGCCAGTCTATGCTAACCAACGAAAACCCCCAGCTAAGAACTTTATGGCCATGCAGGCTTCAAAGAGATGAGCCCAACTAAAGGAAGAACTTGTCAATGTTAGATTGGTTCCAAAGACTGATTGGTTCAGAGATGGCTAAAGCTCGGTGCTCGATCAAGATAACAGCAGAGAAGCTGCTGGACTCCACACAGACACAAAACAGACCCCAGTCTCCTTAAGGAGACCTATGAATGACCCAGTGTTGAAATCACTTCAAACCAAAGAGACTGAGACTTTGACTCTGGGATAAAATTATCCCAGAACAATTGTCGATGGACTTATAATCAAACATCATGCAACTACATAATTCTGTTGTTTTTACAATATGTGTGCATGTCTAATATGCTTAGATCCCATATAATTCATGTAATTGTTGTAACTATTAGATGCTTGAATGAAAGTGTGTCGTGCTTCCTATCGGTACGATCGTATGTTCTTAATTCAAAAGATGGCTTGAGTGAAATCTGTGTGAAATGTTCCGTATTCTTATAATAGTAATATGTCTAAACTGTGGCCTCTTTCCTCTCTGCTAGAGCTTAGAGAGTAAGGAGAGCACAGATAAGCTTGATTTATGATAAGAGATGAAGAGAACGCCACCTCCTAAATTAAGCCAGTGTCTTAATTGGTCAGTTCTCTTAGGATGCTGGACAAACATGTGAGTTTAAAAATCTTAGACCCGAACAAAGTTTACGCGCTCTCTCGGTGAAAGAATTTTCAACAAGGTTGAAAAGGTGTGCGAAGGGAGAAGAGAACAGAAAGACAGTAACCATGTAGAAGCGCAGAGACAAAGAACCCAAATCAAGATCAGAAGAACGGGTTCAACAACTTCATTCAAGCCATCTAACTACTCTCGTCTCAATTTCCTTTCTTTTCTTAGTTTCTTATTTTCCGTTGTGAGTCTCAGTTCTAAGTTAAGTTTTGTGACAAGATTTCGGCCCACGTTTCTTCTACAAAGCCAGCTTCAACAAAGACTTTCATTCATTCGCCAGCACACCACGTGATTAAGTGCATAGAATCTTGGGATTTCATCATCTTACTCTTAAACTCACTCTTTCCTCACTCTCTTCCTTTCTGCAATTCGTTTGTGTGCGCGTGTGTTTGTGTTAGATATTAGTTTTAGTCTGTGTTAGATTAATCAATAAAGTCTTGTTTGTATTTTTAAAGAGAAGTGTTACTTGTGTTATGTGCTTACAAAATTAATGTCTTAAACTGCTGATCTAAGTTACCTTGTTAACCCCCTGGGGTCGACAATCGCGCCGGCGCGATAGGCTCGCTTTTTTTCAGTTCAGTTCAAAAGAAATTAATTTTGCTCTGTGGACTTTGATATTACAAGCAAGTTTCATACATCAATCGATTCTGTTAAATGTGTATTATTTTTGTGTATACTCACAATAAAAACAAAGCGTTGTGCTTTTTGCCAAATAAAGAAAAATAAACGTGATGCGAGTTCTGCCTTCTCTCTGTCAGTGAAGACCATTCTGAAACGCGTCCGAAAATGAACTGTAACTCAGCGAATACTCAGTCAAACAGGCATACAGATACACAGGCATGAAGCTTGAATTCTCTTCTTTTAAATGAGGTAATTTATATAAAAAACAAATATTCTCATCTTGTGAAATCTGTATTAAAAGAGAGCGATTCCAGTCGAGCTCATTAGAGCTAATTCAAATGTAATGTGACTCCGCCCACGGAGAGCGCGTGCTATTCAAACGCAAATTACTGAGGCAATCCAAGCAAACCTGTGAACGCCCCCATATCAGCTAGAGAAAACACAAGTTTAATCATATTGTAACCTACGTGTTTACACCATCTGGCAGCGCTGTGAGGAATAATAATAATGGAAAATCTACCTCAGAGGGAGGGTATTGCAGGAGAGAGGATCCGAATATGTAGTACGTTTTTTTTAAGTTAAGTAAGTTAATCGCGTTTCTGTGAATGAATGAACGGCAGCCACAGAGATGCGCGCTGTTTATCACAGCTCGCAAAAAGACAGTTTAAATTTAAATTGCGTCACTGTGTGAATGAATGATGTTTTAGCAAACTGTATTGCTATACTGAGTTGAGTAAAAATCGACAGAAATATGTTGAAATAAAATGTAGGCTATTTGTATAAGCAACGTATTAAACTGAAAATTAACATTTATATGCCCTAATATTTCATAAAAACAACGTTACAGTCAGGCGTTTCTGTTTGTGAATGAATGTTTCGGTTTTAGCAAACTGTATTGCTATACTGAGTAAAAATCGACTGAAATATGTTGAAATAAAATGTATTTGTATAAGCAACGTATTAAACTGCAAATTAACATTTATATTTCTTATAATAAAAATGTCTATGTCTATGTTACAGACATATGTAAAGCCCTATTCGGACGGGACTAGTTTTCCAAACGACGTTTGAGTTACAATTCTTATCAACCTACGTCTGTGATTTCATGTACGGATTCGGACGGGACTAACATCTCCGTGTTTATTACCGAGGTAGGAGTGTCTGTGTTTTACATGTGGGCATGGCAGAAGATCACGTGTTCAGAATGCGTGGATTGCGTATGGTCAAATTTATCAAATGTATTTTGAAATTAAGTACTTTTAAAATTAAGCACTTTGAAATATTTAAAGTAAAACGTCCTAACGTATTTAGTGTTTTGTAAACATTTTTATAAAAATTGTAGTATTAAAAAAGTAAACATACATTATCATCATGATTTTATAGAACTGGATTCTTATAAAAAACCCACTGGAATAAAAAGTTTTAACTTATATAATTTACACGTTATGTAATTAAGCAGAAATGAAAGTAATCTTACCTGAAACTGATATTACAGTAGCCAGTCTTAACGGTTTACGTGATTTGGCTTTTTCTTGTTGATTTCATTTTTTTATTTCTTCGCAGTGTACCGAACACATCTACATCCATTATCGCTGCGCAAAAAGCAAAAACTTGAATACCGGCGCGATAGCGAGAGATTGTACCGTAGTTCAAATTGACCAAAACACACAAGAAAAAGCGTTTTGGAAAAAAAATGTTCGGCAATCACAGACATTCGCATTCGGACGGGATTAGATTTCTCTGAGGACCGCCGAGTTTGACGAAAAACAGTAGGTAATTTGCTCTGGAATTTTTACAGAGGTCGTGTGAGAAAAAGACAGACATGGCAGATTCGGACAGGATTAAAATCTCAAAGTACGTCTGTGAAACAGAAATTTCTCTATTGACCCCCTGTGAAACTAGTCCCGTCCGAATAGGGCTAAAGACAACATTTCGTTGATTAGTTTTGGATAGATTATACATTTTTACTGTAAAATATCTGCCACCTCAAATAAGCTTTTGTTTGCCAATATTTGCTCATGTTAAATATAGTATGTTTTGTCAAAAATAAAGTAATAAAATAATCAATCAAATCCTTAACTTTGAAATATGTATGATAAAATGTATACTTTAGTTTTTACAAAGAAAGATTACACTTGAATTGTTGTTGTAATTGTAACCTTTTTAATAAAAAAATATACAAGGTAGATGTAAACAAACTATTAAAAGGTAAATATAAGCCTTTTCTTTAAATAATTTTTATTGTGTTTTATTAGTGACAAATTTGGGGAGAGGATAAATATTCCAAAACTGAAAATACAGTATGAGAATTAACTGCACAATTACTAGACATGTTTTCCTTGGATTTTATAGGCCAAATTGCAAGCACAATATGTGGAAAAATAAAAAAGAATTGAGATGCTTCCAACTGTTGCTCTTGCATTCTTGTGGCTCAGTGACTCACCTGAATGAATGGCTAATTAAGTATGCAGGCCCCATTGTCTCCAGGTGTGAACCACTAAATATGCATGATCATTGACGCCCACTCCGCATATTGCCTTTCCAAACAGAAAGTGCTTTGCAAAATTCAAATCAATGTATTGTGTTATGTGAATGATAAGGCAGGGTGATTTTCACATAATTTTGAAGAAAAAACACTAGGTGATATCCATTAGACAAAAGTCTTATTGGCACATATTTAGAATGTGTTTTATGGCCTTATTTCAGAAACTTTAGTTTTTAGTTTTTTCAATAACCACGCATAAACATTATTCTCTCAAAAATGCAGACATGTACATTCTTGTTGCTCACATATCATGGTAGCCCTGTTTGTGCTAAATAGTGTGTAATTTTTTTTGCCATTAATATGTTTATAAGAAACTGAAAAAAAGCACAAATGTCAGGGCATGTCAGAAAATCTCAAGGACCCCAAAAACACCTTAGACCCCAGAGGGTTAACTATAGTGTTTCACTATAGTTTGGATATTTATATCCGTTGAAGAATTACAGCCAGTTCAAATGAACCGCAAACAAGTCATTTGCTTGGTTGTAATAAGTGATTCTTTCAAATTCCCTATAAATTAATTAGTAATCCCTTTGAGCTAAATTGACCAGTCAGAATCACTCTATTAACGCTACAGGGACATAAGATTGAATATCTTGCCTTCAACACCTGACCCAGCTGTGCTGCATGTCATGTGGTTTTCAATCAATTCACACCAATTTCTCTCTCGTCTTTGCAGAGAATTATAAACAAGCTAAAACCCACTGGCTCCTCTCTTGATGTAATTCCTCCTCGCCTTGTTAAACATGTGAAAACCTTTTAGAATTTAATAAATAAATGTCTTGAATCAGGAACTGTACCTGATAATTTAAAACACGATTATTTAGCTAAGCCAAAATTGTGGAATTTTTGTGGAGGTTGGTGTTTATTCTTCATTCATTCATGATGCTGAAGAACATTCATGTTAGAAACATTCAAGCACTTCATCACTTAAATAAACAGTTAAAGGTAGGGTAGGTAATCCTGTTCAGAAACATTTTTTTTTATACTGGGTGAAATGGTCCTTCCATTCTGATAGTAGTCAATACATTATGTGTTCAGAAAAAGGAATGAAAAAAATCTGACCTCTGTAGCAGCTGCAGGACAGTAAAAATTCTGACCAATCACTGCCATTCGGTGCGAATGTAAAGAACCAATCAGATGCCTTCATGTCTCGTGCCCGAGCACCACTGCGTGCACAGCCCTGCGTGCACTCATCACATGTCACCGTTCCCGGAAATATTCAGCTCACTACACCGAGTAAGCAGGAGTTTGCAGCACAATGGCTGAGAAAATGCAGCAAAAAGTACCAATGCCAGCTTTGCTACTTTGCTAAACTACTTCCTCGGACCCTGCCCGCACTCTTGAACGACCTTACGACCTCTTACATGCAAAACACCGTATATGTTATGACTCTTACACGAAATTCACCTTCATCACAGTTTAACTGATGGTAATGGAAAAACGTGTATCAATGCAACCTAGCTTTGCCTTATAAATATAGCTCGTTACCTATAGCCTAAATATAGCTCGTTACCGAATCAAACAAAATATATTTTAAACTTTACCAGTATCGATATGCTAGCTTGATAGTGAGTACTAAAAGCCATCATATTTGTTTATATTCATAGTGATAAAGTTAGGTATTTTATTACATGTGATTCTGACATGATGTCACTGCATGAACTGCGCTCCTCTCCACTCGTCTCAGGTAATAAATGCGTCTTCCAGCTGAGCGTTTGGTGTCGCGCGTTCATGTGTTTTGGGGGCGTGGCTTTGGAAGGAGCCCAGAAGGGAGGGGGTGGAGTGAATGGAAATAATGAGCTGTGTTTACAACAGTCGTGAGAGGTCTACAGACACTCAATTTTTATACTTTCTTTTTCAGAGTACTTACATTTTAATTATGTATTGGTATATAAAGACAGTTTAAACAAATTTGGAATGTTTTTTTTTTTAGAAAAATCTTACCTACCCTAGCTTTAAACTATGAAATGGTACAGAATGTTCTTGGTTTTTCTTCAACAAATGGTCAGTAAAGGGAGGTTTGAGACATTTTTATATTGATTATCAGCATACTATTTTAACTGATAAATAATCCATTTATAAAAAGGCTGCAAATTATCATATTTAAAACAGTTGTCTACTTTCTACTATTACTTTAGGACTCACTTTCATGTCCTTTCAATTTGTATTCCTTTCAGTGTATTATTTTGATGTACTGAATTTTATTTAATACATTTTTCTTTCATGTCAGACCTGATGGAAGAGAGCAAGGAGAGTGAAGAACTGAGTGAAGTGGAGGAGGAACATCATGTCAAACCTGGAGAAATACCTCTGAGTCGCTCAAAGACTAAAAAGACATTTTTAAAGAAAAGAAGAGCCAAGAAATCTTTCACCTGCACTCAGTGTGGAAAGAGTTTTGCACGCAAAGATGGTCTTGATGTTCACATGAGAGTTCACACTGGAGAGAAGCCGTTCTCGTGTGATCAGTGCGGGAAAGATTTCAGTCGATCATCATCCCTTAAAGAACACATGAGGATCCACACCGGAGAGAAGCCGTTCTCATGTGATCAGTGTGGACAGAGTTTTGCTTTTAAAAGTACACTGAAGCTACACATGAGAGTTCACACTGGAGAGAAACCGTTTAAGTGTGATCAATGTGGGAAAGATTTCAGTCAATCATCATCCCTTAAAGAACACATGAGGATCCACACCGGAGAGAAGCCGTTCTCATGTGATCAGTGCGGCAAAACATTTATCTGTGTATCAGAGCTGAAGAGACACCTGACAGTTCATACGAAGGAGAAGCCACATTCATGTTCTGTGTGTGGAAAGAGTTTTTCACTGCGGCGATATTTACATAAACATGAGAAAACACACACTGGTGTGAGAGAGTACATGTGCTTTGAGTGTGAGAAGACTTTTACTGAAGCGGGCAGTTTAAAACAGCACCAGAGAATTCACACTGGAGAAAAACCTTACAAGTGTTCACACTGTGACAAGAGATTCAATCACTCAGCAAATCTGAAAACACATGAGAGGATCCACACTGGAGAAAAACTTTACAAGTGTTCACACTGTGACAAGAGATTCAGTCAGTCAGGACATCTGCAATCACATGAGAGGATCCACACTGGAGAAAAACCTTACAAGTGTTCACACTGTGACAAGAGATTCAGTAACTCATCACATCTGAAAACACATGAGATGAACCACACTGGAGAGAAACCGCACACGTGTGATCAGTGTGGACAGAGTTTTACTTTTAAAAGTGACCTGAAGCTACACATGAGAGTTCACACTGGAGAGAAACCGTTTAAGTGTGATAAATGTGGGAAAGATTTCAGTCAATCATCACACCTTATTGTTCACATGAGGATCCACACTGGAGAGAAGCCGTTCTCATGTGATCAGTGCGGCAAAACATTTCTCTGTGCATCAAACCTGAAGAAACACCTAACAGTTCATACGAAGGAGAAGCCGCATTCATGTTCTGTGTGTGGAAAGAGTTTTTCACAGCGGCAATATTTACATAGACATGAGAAAATTCACACTGGTGTAAAAGAGTACATGTGCTTTGAGTGTGAGAAGACTTTTACTACAGTGGGCAGTTTAAAACTGCACCAGAGAATTCACACTGGAGAAAAACCTTACATGTGTTCACACTGTGACAGGAGATTCAATCGATCATCATCTCTGAAATCACATGAGAGGATCCACACTAGTGTAACGACTGAGTGCGAATCAAACACAAATGAAGCTTCCAGGTGTTTTATTCAAACATAACTCCACACAGGACTCAACATTCCCGAACTTAAATCACCAATCCAGAGCCATAAAATCAGGCGCCAGCCAGTCTACGCTAACCAACGAAAACCCCCAGCTAAGAACTTTATGGCCATGCAGGCTTCAAAGAGATGAGCCCAACTAAAAGAAGAACGTGTCAATGTTAGATTGGTTCCAAAGACTGATTGGTTCAGAGATGGCTAAAGCTCTGTGCTCGATCAAGATAACAGCAGAGAAGCTGCTGGACTCCACACAGACACAAAGCAGACCCCAGTCTCCTTAAGGAGACCTATGAATGACCCAGTGTTGAAATCACTTCAAACCAAAGAGACTGAGACTTTGACTCACAAAAATACATAAAATTATCCCAGAACAATTGACGATGGACTTATAATCAAACATCATGCAACTACATAATTCTGTTGTTTTTACAATATGTGTGCATGTCTAATATGCTTAGATCCCATATAATTCATGTAATTGTTGTAACTATTAGATGCTTGAATGAAAGTGTGTCGTGCTTCCTATCGTATCGTATGTTCTTAATTCAAAAGATGGCTTGAGTGAAATCTGTGTGAAATGTTCCGTATTCTTATACTAGTAATAATGTCTAAACTGTGGCCTCTTTCCTCTCTGCTAGAGCTTAGAGAGTAAGGAGAGCACAGATAAGCTTGATCTATGATAAGAGATGAAGAGAACACCACCTCCTAAATTAAGCCAGTGTCTTAATTTGTCAGTTCTCTTAGGATGCTGGACAAACATGTGAGTTTAAAAATCTTAGACCCGAACAAAGTTTGCGCGCTCTCTCGGTGAGAGAATTTTCAACAAGGTTGAAAAGGTGCGCGAAGGGAGAAGAGACCAGACAGACTGGTAACCATGTAGAAGCGCAGAGACAAAGAACCCAAATCAAGATCAGAAGAACGGGTTCAACAGCTTCATTCAAGCCATCTAACTACTCTCATCTCAATTTCCTTTCTTTTCTTAGTTTCTTATTTTCCGTTGTGAGTCTCAGTTCTAAGTTAAGTTTTGTCACAAGATTTCGGCCCACGTTTCTTCTGCAAAGCCAGCTTCAACAAAGACTTTCATTCATTCGCCAGCACACCACGTGATTGGCCGCCCCAGACATCTGTTCAAGCACGAGGACATCAACCAACAAACGCCGACAAAAGGGAATCCCTACGCAACACAAGCAAGTAACCTCCAGACCAAAAGCTGAACTGGTGTATTGTATTGATTTAATAACCCGCTTAAGAAGGGTTAAATTAATGATTGATGGTTCGTTCAGGTTATGTCTTATAAGTGCATAAAATCTTGGGATTTCATCATCTCACTCTCACTCTTTCCTCACTCTCTTCCTTTCTGCAACTCGTGTGTGTGCGCGTGTGTTTGTGTTAGATATTAGTTTTAGTCTGTGTCAGAATAATCATTAAAGTCTTGTATTTTTAAAGAGAAGTGTTACTTGTGTTATGTGCTTACAACATTAATGTCTTAAACTGCTGATCTAAGTTACCTTGTTAACTATAGTGTTTCACTATAGTTTGGATATTTATATCCGTTGAAGAATTACAGCCAGTTCAAATGAACCGCGAACGAGTCATTTGCTCGGTTGTAATAAGCGATTCTTTCGAATTCCCTATAAATTAATTAATAATCCCTTTGAGCTAAATTGACCAGTCAGAATCACTCTATTAACGCTACAGGGACATAAGATTGAATATCTTGCCTTCAACACCTGACCCAGCTGTGCTGCATGTCATGTGGTTTTCAATCAATTCACACCAATTTCTCTCTCGTCTTTGCAGAGAATTATAAACAAGCTAAAACCCACTGGCTCCTCTCTTGATGTAATTCCTCCTCGCCTTGTTAAACATGTGAAAACCTTTTAGAATTTAATAAATAAATGTCTTGAATCAGGAACTGTACCTGATAATTTAAAACACGATTATTTAGCTAAGCCAAAATTGTGGAATATTCTGCCGGTTAGTTGTCTCGTTTTGGGTTTGTTCATGTCATGTTTCCATGTCTGTCATATGATTCCCTGTTTGTCATGTGATCCTGCCATGTGTCTGATCATTGTTCACAGGTGTCTCTTGTCATTAGTCTGTGTATTTAAGCCCTCATGTTTGCCATCTGTCTTTGTCAAGTATTGTTTCTTACCACTTTCAAATAATGTGCATAAATGTGATGTGAATCTCTGAACATTCTTAAGTCATGCATAGATCCTGGCCATTTTGCGTTCAGATTTGGGATATGGAAGATTTTAGTCAACTGCCTTTTTTATTTGATATAATATTACTAATCTGGAATTAAAAATCCCAATAGTAACTGGGCTGCACATTTACATTATGGACCCCCTTTCTGTTCACATAATCCCCTTCATTGAGGCCTTGATGGTCTAGCTAGCCTATAGTCTAAAATCACGGCCGGATGAAAACGCTAAATTATCCAAATTGACAGAGTGTGTTAAAGATATAAAAGATTGGATGACGCGCAATTTTCTTTTATTAAATCCAGACAAGACAGAGGTACTACTTATCGGTTCAAAAAAACGCCCACAAAACCTCTTACAATACAACTTTAACATAGTAGGGTGTACTTTATCCTCTACTGTAAAAGACCTGGGTGTTATATTAGATTGTAACCTGTCTTTTGAAAATCCTATTTCATATGTTACAAAAACAGCCTTTTTCCACCTTAGAAACATTGCTAAGCTACGTAACATGCTATCAGTTTCTGATGCAGAAAAGTTAGTTCATGCGTTCATGACCTCGAGACTAGATTACTGTAATGCTTTATTAGCTGGTTATCCTGCATCCTAAATAAAAAAGCTACAGTTAGTCCAAAATGCCGCTGCTAGAGTTCTTACTAGATCAAGAAAATTTGACCATATAACACCAATTTTATCATCACTGCATTGGTTACCTATAAAGTTCCGTATTAATTACAAGGTACTGCTACTGACTTATAAAGCCCTAAACGGCTTAGCTCCAGTCTATTTAACGGATCTTCTATCGCCCTATAATCCATCACGCTCTTTAAGATCACTAAATTCGAGGCTTTTGGTCATACCTAGGATATCCAGATCAACCAAAGGAGGGAGATCATTTTCACATTTAGCTCCAAAACTCTGGAATAGCCTTCCTGATACTGTTCGTTGCTCAGACTCGCTCTCCCAGTTTAAAACTAGATTAAAGACGCATCTCTTCAGCCAGGCATTTATATAATACTTTTAATCTTACAGTTAAATCCGGTCTCTACCTCATAAACGCCAGAGGAGAACTGGCCCCCGACTGAGCCTGGGTTCTCCCAAGGTTTTTTTTTTCTCCATTGGGTCACCTGATGGAGTTTTAGGACACTATTAGGTCACTTGATGGAGTTTTTCGGTTCCTTGCCACTGTTGCCTTTGACTTGCTCAGTTGGGGATACTTAATTTAATTAATCAATCAACAATACTATTGATCAGCATTATCAAACATGGATGTTTTACTCTAGAAACAAACTCCTCGCCTTGTTAAACATGTGAAAACCTTTTAGAATTTAATAAATAAATGTCTTGAATCAGGAACTGTACCTGATAATTTAAAACACGATTATTTAGGGACTGTTCGTTATTTATTTAAGGGGCCACCGGAGGAGTTTTGAGATCTGTTGTCAAAAAAGACATGACCCTCCCTTCGCCAGCAATAATTTTTTCTATGACCCTCCAAAATGATTGTGAAAAAAGGCATGACCCTCCCCGATAATTTATTGATTAGCCTACTTCTGCAAAGATGTTCAGATAGCCATTGTTTTGTTTTTTTTACACCATAAACTCTTGCTTTCTCATCTTACAAGGGCTGTAACGATAGACCAAACCCACGATTCGGTTCGTATCAAGATTTTTGATTTTAGATTTGAAAAAAATCATGTTTTCGGTGCTGATGCGGTGTGACTCGTTCACCATGTGGGTGGCGCTGCCAACAAAGCATCTAAAAGCTGTCACAAAATAACCGGCAAAAGTAATGATTATTAGCCTAATATGTCAGATATAGCAAATATAGCAAGGAGACATTTTAATTGTTTATTAATAAACAAGTGTTTTCTGTGTCGACTGCAAAGATGAAGTTGACAATGAAGTTGACAATGCGTCGCGATCTTCTCAGAACGCGCCAGAGAGAAATGCACATTTCAAAAGCAGAAAGCAGTCTGTTTTCCTTCGTTTTGAATTGTTCTGTTTAAAAGTAGACATTTCAAGCTTTCTATATATTTCTCAGTTCTGTGAGGCAAGTAGCATACCTTACGCTGAGTTTCGGTTCATTTATGAGACAAGAGTCCAGTTCACTCGCCCGCGCCTCCGTATCTAGACAGTTCTACTATATTAACTTCTTAGGCTATTTATTAAATACAGATGAAACATTGATTAAAATTATGATACAATTAATAAAGAATCGAAATTCACTTTAAAGAAAGGCTTTGTGCTTTCTGTTTGAGGTCTCTGGGATATTTTTAAAGTCGCTTTCAGACGCAGAGCAGTCATGTCTGTAATGGAGAACTGTCACGCCCGTAACATTGTTTTTATTTTATTTTTTCACATAAATGCGAACACGAAAAATAAAATAAAAATAGCCTAATATTTACGGAGCCCCCCTAGTCCCACTTTGGCAAAAAAAATTATTATAACTATCTTGTGGCCTCAAGATAGTAACTCGTGGCCTCAAGATAGTAACTCGTGGCCTCGAGATACTAACTCGTGGCCTCAAGATACTAACTCGTGGCCTCGAGATACTAACTCGTGGCCTCGAGATACTAACTCGTGGCCACGAGAAAGTGAGTTTTTTCAAGGCGAACGTTCCTTTTAATGTTTCCATGGCGACGCGTCACGCAATACACCGCAGCCACAATAATACTGTATGACAGATGTGTCGCTTTTATTTCGCTTTTCCTTTTTTATTCAAAATATTCACAAACTTGCTTATCATCAACTAGCCCCTGAGAGTACGGCGCCACATTTAGGATGTTCAGTGCTGCCAGATCCAAACAGTGCTTTCGCGCATTGGCTGGTGCTGAGCCAGAGTCGGACGCGTTCAGCGCTGTCATCACAACTAAGCAGTTTTTTCAACTTCATAATGTTTATTTTTGGTTTCAGATATTTAAATACACATAAGCACAGTAAAACAATACATTTGGAGTTTGTAAAACACACTGATGTCTGTGGAAGCAGCAATAACAATCTATTCAAATATAATTTGCCGACATGTGTTATTCATATTAGACAAACATAGTGCAAGACAAGGAACTATAAAGTTTACTCTATTCTTCTCAGTTCACCGGCCACTTTCTTGCATTTATTTCGGGAGAAACTGATGAATTCACGTGCTGTAAATCCGACGGTCAACATTGCAGCGCCCATCTCATTTATAGATCAAGATTATTTATAAAGGTTTTATACGACTAAACACACTCTCTTACACGTATGTGAGAATCGGAATATCAGATAGGCTAGTTGATGACATGGTAAGCACGTTTGTGAATATTTTGAATAAAAAAGGAAAAGCGAAATTAAAAGCGACACATCTGTCATACAGTATTATTGTGGCTGCGGTCAATCGCGTGACGCGTCGCCATGGAAACATTAACATGTAAACGTTCGCCTTGAAAAAACTCACTTTCTCGTGGCCACGAGTTAGTATCTTGAGGCCACGAGTTACTATCTTGAGGCCACGAGTTACTATCTTGAGGCCACGAGTTACTATCTTGAGGCCACGAGTTAGTATCTTGAGGCCACGAGATACTATCTTGAGGCCACGAGATAGTTATAATAATTTTTTTTTGCCAAAGTGGGACTAGGGGGGCTCCGTAAATATTTGATGTTCTGTGGAGGCCGATCTTTATTCATCCGGTGTGTATATATCTTTTGGTTTGCACAGTGTAATTTATAGAATTACTAACAAATATTTTGCCACCTAAAAGTTAAAGATTTTTTGTCACGTCACATGTGTATTTCCCTCATATTAAATATAAAACGCATTTGTAGACTGATATTTTTCTAATGTCTTGACTCCTTTCAGACGTTTCAACATATTGGTATTAAATGCATTTTCTGAGAATTTATATTTCAAGTTTTGACTGCAAATGTCACGTCCATAACACTGGAATCGCCCAATTTTAACGAATTTATCCTCAACTAGTTTTTGTGGTGTAGGTCTATGTATTTAATGTTAACTTAAATAATACTAATAGTAATTTAAAGATGTGGTAGCCCTACATCTTACACATCGTGGAAACAAAATAAGAATAGAAACTAAAATATGGTAGCCTAGTAGCGCGCTAGCGCACATTCTATCAACTGCAATTCTGGTGCCTCAGTCCCAATACTGTAAAACTCGACGTACGTTCACATCACATGTTAATGCAGTGGTAGAGGTACACTCACAGGACACTGTGCACTTATTCACATTCACAAAAGTTCATTATTAGCTCGTGCTTTAAAGCTTTGCCGGGAAAACATTTCTTTGGCATTCTGTTCTGACATGATGCACTTTTTCTAAGCACGAACTGAAGTGCGCGAACAGCGGCAAACGTGATTTTTGTTGGGTCAGACCCATCTGATATGGAAGGGGGGCTGATAACGCGAGATCAACATGGAGCTAAATGAAAAAAATAGCACCAAACAAGCCACTTTGAAATGTTGCTATTTTCATGAATATAAAAGTTGGGTGACCCTCCCCTTAGACTTAAAAAAAGTTGGATGACCCTCCCCTCAACAAAGAATAAAAAGACATGACCCTCCCCTATTTTCCTCCGGTGGCCCCTTCCATAAATACCGAACGGTCCCTTAGCTAAGCCAAAATTGTGGAATATTCTGCCGGTTTGTTGTCACGTTTTGGGTTTGTTCCCTGTTTGTCATGTGATCCTGCCATGTGTCTGATCATTGTTCACAGGTGTCCCTTGTCATTAGTCTGTGTATTTAAGCCCTCATGTTTGCCATCTGTCTTTGTCAAGTATTGTTTCTTACCACTTTCAAATAATGTGCATAAATGTGAATCTCTGAACATTCTTAAGTCATGCATAGATCCTGGCCATTTTGCGTTCAGATTTGGGATATGGAAGATTTTAGTCAACTACCTTTTTTATTTGATATAATATTACTAATCTGGAATTAAAAACCCCAATAGTAACTGGGCTGCACATTTACATTATGGACCCCCTTTCTGTTCACATAATCCCCTTCATTGAGGCCTTGATGGTCTAGCCTATAGTCTATGGTACCAATCACGTTAGTGAAGCCTGAGTGACATATACTGTAATCGGCATGGTTAGAAATTGATAGAAAAGTGTAAAAAAGGAATAAATGTTTTAAGATGCTTGTCAGGTGCTGATTGGGGGGCAAGTTGCAGTGATCAGGTCAAATATAGACTATGGAAGTATGGTATACAGTTCTGCTAATACAACTTAACTTAAAAAAATACAAGTAATACAAAATCAGGCCTTGCGAATTTGTTGTGGAGCCTCTCCGGTAGTCTCACTACAAGTTGAATAGGTTGGTTTCACGTGACGTCACGCTGCTGCATCGCGAGAGCGCGAAATTCAGATGGAGGGCAGGAAGTGAAATAGCTGAGGATCTGCCGTCTGATAAAATGCCAATGCATTAGTTTAAATGTAGTGATGCACATTTGTGAATTTGTCAAATAGATGGGTAGTTGTGCACACATTAATAATTAGCACCATGCCTATTCATTTGTAGTTGTTTGTGTGTGGGTTGTGAAATGCTTAAAAACCTCGAAAAGAAAGTCTCAAAATCCAAATTAATCAAATGAGATCGACTCAGAAAAGACGTCAAAGAAAGCACGCGTGCCACCTGATCAGGGCTTGACATTAACACCCGCCAAATGCGGGTGGCTTTTGCTCGTGGAGGGTAACATAGTCACTCCAACTAGCCACTTTGGCTGGTTGAATAATTGTAGTCTTTTCAAAACGCATCTGAAATAAGTGTGACACTACGACACTACAACTCCCATAGGGCTGTCAGTGAATATTCTAAATTCGAATATATATTCTAATAGTTTTAAAAAAACAGAATTTCGAAGGTGAAAATGAATATTCGAATGTGGAAAAACGCACGCGGTAGCAGAGGCGCGGCTGTCTGCTTTGCGAGTGGGCGCGCTGCCGGAGGGTGTCAGGGACAGGTAACAGGAAGAAGTGTTAACGTTAAACAGAAACATTACCAAAGTGTAGGCTACTGTACTGACTGAATAGATATTGAACGAATAAGGTAGGTTAGATACAGTAGTTTCATGCACTGCAGGCTTCCACTGGTTTGATTATTTACTGTTTCATGTCAAGGAAAAGTTCCATGTTTACCACAGCACAGCTCGCTCGGAGCGTTCAATGTCGGTTTTATATAGGCTACTGTAAAACTTAAATTATTGTAAATAATATTTGTTTCAATCACTGAATGAAGCCTGCTCTATAAGAGTCGCGACCTGCACAAAACTCTTGATCAGCACTCAACATTTGCTTATTGTTGTTGTTCATTTAAACCGTTATGCGCAGAGAGCGTGACGCCTCATTCGCGCCGCAAGACCTCCAGACGCGCATAAACGCGTCTTTAGAGAGTGAGAGAGAGAGAGAGTGAGAGTGAGAGAGTGAGTGAGTGCTGTGGTCTTGGCCATTAGTTGAATTACTTGGTTTTTGTGTAGGTAATACGTTGTCAAATATGTTTAAACTTAAATAAACTACCTATACAAGTAGGTATGTCTCTTTGTATTAATTTGTCCTGTTATTGAAAAAATGCGCAACCAGATGTTTGAATATAGGCTGTTTTTTTTTTTTGACGTTTGAATATTCAAACGTCATTTTTGAGCTATTTTGACAGCCCTAATGAGTATTACATGCACACAGTGTTGCCTTGCACTTGCGCGCTTGTGACCGACAACACAGAAATGAAGAGACAGTTAGCTTAGACAACCTTATCAGAGCTAATGATAATGACCTGTATTGATATATATTTATGTAGTCTTGATTTGGGTGTGTAGCCTACAGTGGTTTTACATTTAAAGGGGTTGTAAATCTAGTTCAAGTAAATTTTAGCACGCCATAGTCAACTTTTATCAGGTAATTTCACAAAAACAAAAATGTGGCTAGTAAAAATGCTGTGTGGCTAGTAACTTTGGAAAACCACTAGCCACATTGGCTAGTGAGCAAAAAAGTTAATGTCAAGCCCTGCACCTGATCCACACATGCACATCTTCTGTGTTGCATGTGCAAATTATGATACACTAATACAAAGGAAAACATTTGTATTCACAAAAATGTCTCTATTTGTACAAATTGCTTCACATTCATTCAATTTTGAATTTTGCACACACAAGTTGAAAGGCATGGATAAAACATTTCTGCAACATATATCAAGTTAATTTATAAGTGTGCTTGCACGTGTTAATCATTTTGATACTATAATCATCCCATATTTATCAAATTCAGGAACGGGTTGGAAATGAGAGGACAAGATATGGAAATAGGAATAAAGATGTCATTATTACAAGGTTAAGAATTGGTCACACTGCATTAAATTATAGTCTTTATAAAATAGGGAAGCATGATGCAGGAAACTGTGATAATTGTGAGGATTTAGAAACAGTGCAGCATATTCTTTTAGAAAGTGCTGCATATGAAAGGGAGAGACAACAGTTAAGTCAAGAGTTACGATGGATGGGAGTTGATACAATTTCAATAAAAGTATTGTTAGGAAATGGGTCAAGACAATCAAGAATTCATGAATTAATAATTAATATTTTTTTTCTTCCAAAGCCAAGTATACTCCACACTCCAGATCAGTAGGTGGCTGAAATGCACCATTTATGTTGGTCTGCCAATCCGCCATTAAACACCAGAAGAAGAAAAGTTTCAGCGTCGAGTCTTCTGAGGTGAGGAGAGCAGTTCACGGTATTTCTCATATTTACACAACCATCACACACACTTTATACAGTTTGATTAAGCGACAGACTCATTTCTGTATTGTTTTCATCGATCACAGCGATACTTGTGCGTCTTTTCTGGCGTCTTCCTTCTGAAATAAACATTTAGTGCAGCAGCAGCGAGCATGAGGAGAATATGTTGAGTTCATTCAGACCTGAGCGAGTTTGTGTTCGTTTGTGTGATTGACTCGATGTTTGTGTGAGAACTGTTACTGAATGTCGAGTTAAGAGGTAAAGTTTGAGATCTGTGAGGGGAATTGATGTGAATTGATCTCTTACTTTACGTTGAGCCTATAATGAGCCACGTGAGACATTAAATCAACTCTTAAATGTTAATATTATAAATGAATAGCGCTTTACTCTTTGAACAATATTGCTTTGTGATGTTCTTTATTTTTAAACGTTTTATGATCAGTTTCAGCGCACACAAAATGTATATTTTAATATTTTAACAATTTATGTACTTCATGATTGTCATAAAATGTAACTATTCAAATGTACATATTATGCTTCTGTAATTATTTATCTGTAGAGCAGTTTTACAGGCTTTTATCATGTATCCTGACTCAAATGATGTGTTTCTAACAGCAAACACTCAGAATAAAGTGAGATGATCTGCTGATGATCCTGAATGGCTTGTTGAATGAGTGTTGATAGTCTGAGGCTCATCAATATTAACAGATCTGCTGAAAACACTCTTTATTTCATGACAATAGTTCCTGTTTTCACCTCATTTATTAGATCTCCTGTAAATTCGTCATCAGTGATGCTCCTCCCACTGCAATTCTCCAATAAATGCTGGAAAACAAGTGAAGACGAGCATCAGAGCATCAGGAAGAGCTGAAATCTGCAAAGACTGAGTTTATTAAAGAGGACAGTGAGAACATGAGTGATCCAGAACCCTGCAGAATGAAACACACTGAAGATCCTGAAGAACAAAGAGGTTGGTGTTTATTCTTCATTCATTCATGAGGCTGAAGAACATTCATGTTAGAAACATTCAAGCACTTCATCACATTTAGATTTAAACAGTTACACTATTTATTTATTGTTTATTTAACAGGGACAAATGCATAGAACATTGATTTATAAAGAATACAAAGTAGATGCCATGCATACAGGTTTATAGTCATGACTAATTTGCAAACCCTGTCCCTGGTTAGGCTTGTAAAATTAAAACAGAAATTACAGAGTATTGAATTTAAAAGATTATCACTATTAAAATACATACAATAAATACATGCAATAAGATATGGGCTTAAATAGATGTAGAAATCTAGACACATTTAACAATACAACAACACAAAACTTTATGTTTGTATGCGTTGTGTTGTATCCTGTACAGTCAGTGTTCACACAATTGTTTCAGTTTCAGCCATTGCTGTAAATGTGCATTAAAAACCTTGAGCTCTGTTAATGTTTTCCACAATTTTATGCCTCTCACTGAAAATGATGTCTGACCAAATGTTGTTCTACGTTTTGCGGCTGTACAGTTTCCACTTATTGTGCCTCTAGTTCTTATTCCGCTCTTTTGTTTCACTACTAGTTGACAGAATATTTCTGGTGCAAGGTTGTTCACACACTTAAAAAGTAGGTTTAGAAATGAATAATTTACAAAATTGTCAAAACTCTAAACATTATGCTTCCTTAGAATTAGGCAATGGTGCCATCTTACAGGTTTCTGGTCCATTACTTTTAATGCCTGTTTATATAATGACCTAACGGGTGTAATTGTTGTTTGATTGGCCTGACTCCAAACAGTAATGCAATATGGTGGATGAGTAAATATCAGAGAATGCATAAACTGCCTTAATGAGTATCTATAGTCTTATTAATGGGAAGCAGTTTAAATTTGTCTTCTTGACAGTTCTGCACAGTCTCTTTACATGTCTATCAAACTTAAGATGAGAATCTAAAGCAACCCATAGAAATTTTACTTCATGTACCTCATCTATCTCCTTCTCATCAATCTTTATTCTAAAATTTTCATTGACCTTTCCTTTTTATTGAAAAGCACATAGATACTTTCTTATTCTGTCTTTATAGATATACAGTGCAATGCATAAGTTTAGACACCCATGCTTAAATTGACTAAAAAGAGGAATAAAAAATCATATTTTGGAAATTGAACTTAATGCCTTAATTTAAAAAATTAGGAAAAATCCAACCTTTTAGGACACCAATTTTCTTTGTGAATGAATAATGTATCGTAAATAAATGTTCTTCCTTAAAATACATGGTGCATAAGTGTGTACACCCCTATGTTAAATTTCCATAGAGGCAGGCAGATTTTTATTTTTAAGTGTTTTTTTTTTTAAATAAATTTTTAGGATACTATGCATCCTGATAAAGTTCCCTTGGCCTTTGGAATTAAAATAGCCCCACATCATCACATAGCCTTCACCATACCTAGAGATTGGCATGGTTTTATTTCAGTTAGCCTAATAGCTAGTTTGATTTGCATTGAGAGATGATCTTATGGAAAGTACCCCATGCCAATCTCTAGGTATGGTGAAGGCTATGTGATGATGTGGGGCTATTTTAATTCCAAAGGCCAAGGGAACTTTATCAGGATGCATAGTATCCTGGATCCATGAAGTAACTGGCCTTTAAAAATAAAAATATGCCTGCCTCTATGGGAATTTAACATAGGGGTGTACACACTTATGCACCATGTATTTTAAGGAAGAACATTTATTTATTTACGATACATTATTCATTCACAAAGAAAATTGGTGTCCTTAAAGGTTGGATTTTTCCTATTTTTTTAAATTAAGGCATTAAGTTCAGTTTCCAAAAGATGATTTTTTTATTCCTCTTTTTAGTCAACTTTAGTATGGGTGTCTAAACTTATGCATAACACTGTATGTATATTTTGGTGCCTTAGGTTTTTTATGAGTGTTGTCTATTCTGGGATACTCAGTTGTAATGCAGTATGTTAGCATAAATTTCGCTAGCATTATGCTAATACCTAGTATAATGTTACACTACTAGTGTGTTTATGTGTGGACTCACCTGACATTGTATAGTTATTAGCTAATGTGTGTTATCTGGTATATTATTTGGTTATATAAGCAGCTTAAGTTACTTGAAGGGAAAGTTGTAGTAATTAGGCTACCATTTACTAGCTTTACTTATTGCATCATACTATATACTCACAAAGACAGATAATCATCTGCTGGCTGTCAATGAATCCGTTGAAGAGCATTAGAGTATTCGATTGCACTCTTACCGATGCACCAGTGGTCACCTATTCTCAACTAGCTACAGTTACAGTCCTAGCTATCAAGTCACCATTACAGACATAAGTGGTTGTTTCACCAGTGTTTGATTAAAATGATTTAAAAATCTAAATGTTATTAAGCTGCAATTTTAATAGATATATAATATTAAACTAATTTTAAATGCATAGAAATGCTTTATTAAAGGAAAAGATACTGCTAAATGTTTTACTTTGAGCCTATGATAAGCCACGTGAGACATTAAATCAATACTAATAAATATGAATAGTGTTTTAGTCTAGGAACAATAGTGCTTTGTGGTGATCTTTATCTGATCATTTTCAGTTTCTGCGCATATAAAATGTTATTATTTTAATTGAGAAAAACACTTTTATGATCCCAGACTAAGGTTAGCCTACAATTTAATTTCTGAATTGTTTTGAAATAAAGTTTATAAAGAGATGTGTTTATTTAAAGTGATGTGTTTATTTCAAAGTGAATTTATTTTTTCAGATTACATGATTTGTCAGTGTATTTTACAGTTCTTTAAAGTAGGTAATGCAGAATAGGTGTTCATATTTCACTCTCTTAGTGTTCATGTTGTAACTCTGTGTCGTCGGTGTTGCGAGAGGCAACGCTCTTGAAAGTGTCGAACTAATACTTTGAGGGTTGTTCCCATATTTACACTTTTAAAGTGTTGAAATTATGTACATTGGTGTTGATTTCCGGATTTCAAATTTACTGTGTAGTGATTAATGTAGTTATTATAAGATCAAACTATATATTTAGATTAATTTGGACATGATGCTGCTGTAATCTGTAGTGGTTGAGGAAGATGAGTGTCATTGTTTTGTGTTATTGATGTTTTATCCATGTCATAGTTTAAGAAATAAGAGTATTGTCTTTCAGTAGAGCAGTTTAACAGGCTTTTATCATGTATCCTGACTCAAATAATGTGTTTCTAACAGCAAACACTCAGAATAAAGTGAGATGATCTGCTGATGATCCTGAATGGCTTGTTGAATGAGTGTTGATAGTCTGAGGCTCATCAATATTAACAGATCTGCTGAAAACACTCTTTATTTCATGACAATAGTTCCTGTTTTCACCTCATTTATTATGCTGATGTCTTCAGATCTCCTGTGAATTTACACTTAAAGCTCATTTCATTGGTGTCATCAGACTGAGGGGATTTGCTGGCTATTATATGTACATTTATTTCTGTGTTTATGATTTTAACTGTTTTTCTTACCATTATTCATATTTGGACGAATTTAAATTAGTTATATTCTTTTATTTATTTCTAGATACCTGTATTTTAAAGGTCCCATGACATGAAATTTTCACTTTCTGAGGTTTTTTAACATTAATATGAGTTCCCCTAGCCTGTATATGGTCCCCAAGTTTCTAGAAATTTCAATCGGTGTAAATCAAGCTTTTGCTATCTTTCTCTGCCTTTGAGAAAATGGACGCTCATACGCGCTGATCTTGAATCTCCTCCTTGTGACGTTACAAGGAGGAATGTTACCTCCCTTGTCTCTGCTTTGCCCGCCCAGAGAATATTTTCCGCCCATGAGAAAATGCGATAGGAAGTAGGAACGCGCGCGCGAGATTTTAGTTTGTCCACGAGACGAGAGATATCATGGCTTTTGAGCGAGCGAAGCATAACACTTGCTCAATAATTGGATGTACAAATGAACACCGAAGGGTTAATACAGAGCTGGGCTTGCTGAACGTCTGAAACTAAAGTCTGGATCACTCTCTTTGGCTCAGCTACACACCTCGGACATGTAAGTCAACTAATGATATATAAGTGTGTTGCTTTACTGTTTATGGTTGCCTAGGCCCTAGACTGTTACACGTAGAATGTGTCACATTAGCTATGCAGCTTATGTGTGTGAATACACACACTGTAACGCGAGTGTTGTACACTTCTTTGTTATTTGGATAACCGTTTTCCTGTTGGTTATACGGCGCGCGCGATATCCGCATTTCAAGATCGCAGAGCTTGATGATGTAATTGTAATAAGATAAATATAGGCGTTACAGATCTCTCATGAAAAGGCAACAGTAGGTTAGCGTTAGCTACATGATAATAACTGTAAACCATCCGAATAAAGTACCGTATCCAGACATAATATTTTAAACTAACCATTCGGAAACGTCCTGCTGGAACCGCTGAGTTGTTGCTTCTCCATCCGGATCAGATTCTGGGTCAAACTGAAATGCTTGAAAGACTGCGTGTCTTCGTGCCATTGCTATATCCAACGTAAACATGCACGGACCGGTACCGTTGCGCAAGATGGTCAAGGCCACACCCACCCTCCACCTTACGCCGCCTTTCTCCTCCTCATTATCATTTAAAGCTACAGACACCGAAACGGCCTGTCTGAAGGAAGCTCATTCTGGGACTGGCTTGTAGTGGCTATAATTCTGCACCGAGGCTGAATTTTTTAAAACAGATTTCAGATACAGTACTAGGGACCATTAAGGCCTATATTAAAGCCTACAAAAAGTAGCATGTCATGGGACCTTTAATGAAGAAACAGAATAATGTTAGGATTAGCAATACAAATAATGAATGGATTGTTATTTCTCACAGGGTTATTCACTTGAGCTTGTGTTTCTGGTGTCCCACTTTCACATGCGTATGAATGGAAGTCAGTGCAAGGAAAAGTCTAGTGTGAACGGCCATTAATAATTCAAAACGTTTTTAGTAAAATCAATCTCAAAGTTGGTGTCAACATATGGCAACAATGGGATTTGTCCCTGGATTCAGATTCGATAATGTTTTAAAAATAATTGGAAGAAAAATGTCCCTCGTTCAAGGAAATTTTCAAGTGTCAGTATAAAAACAAACTCAGTAACTGATATCTTTTTTATTTTGGGCAGATCAGTGAAGCTCCTCCCACACCAATTGCATCATCAACGAAGCTCCTCCCACATCAGTCACATGGTCAGTGAAGCTCCTCCCACATCAATTATCCAATAAATGCTGTAAATTCCCATCAGCTACAAGTGAAGACGAGCATCAGAGCATCAGGAAGAGCTGAAATCTGCAAAGACTGAGTTTATTAAAGAGGACAGTGAGAACATGAGTGATCCAGAACCCTGCAGAATGAAACACACTGAAGATCCTGAAGAACAAAGAGGTTGGTGTTTATTCTTCATTCATTCATGTTAGAAACATTCAAGCACTTCATCACATTTAGATAAACAGTTCAACTATGAAATGGTACACAATGTTCTTGGTTTTTCTTCAACAAATGGTCAGTAAAGGGAGGTTTGAGAAATTTTTATATTGATTATCAACATACTATTTTAACTGATAAATAATCAATTTATAAAAAGGCAGCAAATTATCATATTTAAAATAGTTGTCTACTTTCTACTATTACTTTAGGGCTCACTTTCATGTCCTTTCAATTTGTATTTCTTTCAGTGTATTATTTTGATGTACTGAATTTTATTTAATACATTTTTCTCTCATGTCAGACCTGATGGAAGAGAAGGAGAGTGGAGAACTGAGTGAAGTGGAGGAGGAGAGTGAAGAACTGAGTGAAGTGAAGGAGGAGAGTGAAGAACTGAGTGAAGTGGAGGAGGAGAGAGAAGAACTGAGTGAAGTGAAGGAGGAGAGTGAAGAACTGAGAGAAGTGAAGGAGGAGAGAGAAGAACTGAGTGAAATGAAGGAGGAACATGTCAAACCTGGAGAAAAACATCTGAGTCGCTCAAAGACTAAAAATATTTTTTTCAAGAAAACAAGAGCCAAGAAATCTTTCACCTGCACTCATTGTGGAAACAGTTTCACACGCAAAGATGGTCTTGATGTTCACATGAGGATCCACACCGGAGAGAAGCCGTTCTCATGTGATCAGTGTGGGAAAGATTTCAGTCGATCATCATCCCTTAAAGAACACATGAGGATCCACACCGGAGAGAAGCCGTTCTCATGTGATCAGTGCGGCAAAACATTTATCTGTGCATCAGAGCTGAAGAAACACTTGACAGTTCATACGAAGGAGAAGCCGCATTCATGTTCTGTGTGTGGAAAGAGTTTTTCACAGTGGCAATATTTACATAGACATGAGAAAACTCACACTGGTGTGAGAGAGTACATGTGCTTTGAGTGTGAGAAGACTTTTACTAGAGCGGGCAGTTTAAAACTGCACCAGAGAATTCACACTGGAGAAAAACCTTACAAGTGTTCACACTGTGATAAGAGATTCAGTGTGTCATCATCTCTGAAAACACATGAGATGAACCACACTGGAGAGAAGCCGCACACGTGTGATCAGTGTGGACAGAGTTTTACTTTTAAAAGTGACCTGAAGCTACACATGAGAGTTCACACTGGAGAGAAGCCGTTTAAGTGTGATCAATGTGGGAAAGATTTCAGTCAATCATCACACCTTATTGTTCACATGAGGATCCACACCGGAGAGAAGCCGTTCTCATGTGATCAGTGCGGCAAAACATTTCTCTGTGCATCAAACCTGAAGAAACACCTGACAGTTCATACGAAGGAGAAGCCGCATTCATGTTCTGTGTGTGGAAAGAGTTTTTCACTGCTGCAATCTTTACATAGACATGAGAAAATTCACACTGTTGTAAAAGAGTACATGTGCTTTGAGTGTGAGAAGACTTTTACTACAGCGAGCAGTTTAAAACTGCACCAGAGAATTCACACTGGAGAAAAACCTTACAAGTGTTCACACTGTGACAAGAGATTCAGTCACTCATCATCTCTGAAAAGACATGAGAGGATCCACACTAGTGTAACAACTGAGTGCGAATCAAACAAAAATGAAGCTTCCAGGTGTTTTGTTCAAACATAACTCCACACAGGACTCAACATTCCAGAACTTAAATCACCAATCCAGAGCCATAAAATCAGGCGCCAGCCAGTCTACGCTAACCAACGAAAACCCCCAGCTAAGAACTTTATGGCCATGCGGGCTTCAAAGAGATGAGCCCAACTAAAGGAAGAACGTGTCAATGTTAGATTGGTTCCAAAGACTGATTGGTTCAGAGATGGCTAAAGCTCTGTGCTCGATCAAGATAACAGCAGAGAAGCTGCTGGACTCCACACAGACACAAAGCAGACCCCAGTCTCCTTAAGGAGACCTATGAATGACCCAGTGTTGAAATCACTTCAAACCAAAGAGACTGAGACTTTGACTCTGGGATCAAATCATTCAGAACAATTGACGATGGACTTATAATCAAACATCATGCAACTACATAATTCTGTTGTTTTTACAATATGTGGGCATGTCTAATATGCTTAGATCCCATATAATTCATGTAATTGTTGTTAACTATTAGATGCTTGAATGAAAGTCTGTCGTGCTTCCTATCGCTACGATCCTATGTTCTTAATTCAAAAGATGGCTTGAGTGAAATCTGTGTGAAATGTTCCGTATTCTTATAATAGTAATAATGTCTAAACTGTGGCCTCTTTCCTCTCTGCTAGAGCTTAGAGAGTAAGGAGAGCACAGATAAGCTTGATCTATGATAAGAGATGAAGAGAACGCCACCTCCTAAATTAAGCCAGTGTCTTAATTGGTCAGTTCTCTTAGGATGCTGGACAAACATGTGAGTTTAAAATCTTAGACCCGAACAAAGTTTGCGTGCTCTCTCGGTGAAGGAATTTTCAACAAGGTTGAAAAGTTGCGCGAAGGGAGAAGAGAACAGACAGACTTGTAACCATGTAGAAGCGCAGAGACAAAGAACCCAAATCAAGATCAGAAGAACGGGTTCAACAGCTTCATTCAAGCCATCTAACTACTCTCGTCTCAATTTCCTTTCTTTTCTTAGTTTCTTATTTTCCGTTGTGAGTCTCAGTTCTAAGTTAAGTTTTGTGACAAGATTTCGGCCCACGTTTCTTCTGCAAAGCCAGCTTCAACAAAGACTTTCATTCATTCGCCAGCACACCACGTGATTAAGTGCATAGAATCTTGGGATTTCATCATCTTACTCTTAGACTCACTCTTTCCTCACACTCTTCCTTTTTGCAACTCGTGTGCGCGTGTGTTTGTGTTAGATATTAGTTTTAGTCTGTGTTAGATTAATCAATAAAGTCTTGTTTGTATTTTTAAAGAGAAGTGTTAGTTGTGTTATGTGCTTACAACATTAATGTCTTAAACTGCTGATCTAAGTTACCTTGTTAACTATAGTGTTTCACTATAGTTTGGATATTTATATCCGTTGAAGAATTACAGCCAGTTCAAATGAACCGCGAACAAGTCATTTGCTTGGTTGTAATAAGTGATTCTTTCAAATTCCCTATAAATGAATTAATAATCCCTTTGAGCTAAATTGTCAGAATCACTCTATTAACGCTACAGGGTCATAAGATTGAATATCTTGCCTTCAACACCTGACCCAGCTGTGCTGCATGTCATGTGGTTTTCAATCAATTCAGACCAATTTCTCTCTCGTCTTTGCAGAGAATTATAAACAAGCTAAAACCCACTGGCTCCTCTCTTGACGTAATTCCTCCTCGCCTTGTTAAACATGTGAAAACCTTTTAGAATTTAATAAATAAATGTCTTGAATCAGGAACTGTACCTGATAATTTAAAACAGGATTATTTAGCTAAGCCAAAATTGTGGAATATTCTGCCGGCTAGTTGTCTCGTTTTGGGTTTGTTCATGTCATGTTTCCATGTCTGTCATATGATTCCCTGTTTGTCATGTGATCCTGCCATGTGTCTTTTCTTTGTCTGATCATTGTTCACAGGTGTCCCTTGTCTTGTCATTAGTCTGTGTATTTAAGCCCTCATGTTTGCCATGTGTCTTTGTCAAGTATTGTTTCTTACCACTTTCAAATAATGTGCATAAATGTGAATCTCTGAACATTCTTAAGTCATGCATAGATCCTGGCCATTTTGCGTTCAGATTTGGGATATGGAAGATTTTAGTCAACTGCCTTTTTTATTTGATATAATACTAATCTGGAATTAAAAATCCCAATAGTAACTGGGCTGCACATTTACATTATGGACCCCCTTTCTGTTCACATAATCCCCTTCATTGAGGCCTTGATGGTCTAGCCTATAGTCTATGGTACCAATCACATTAGTGAAGCCTGAGTGACATATACTGTAATCGGCATGGTTAGAAATTGATAGAAAAGTGTAAAAAAGGAATAAATCTTTTAAGATGCTTGTCAGGTGCTGATTGGGGGGCAAGTTGCCAGTCACTGAAAATAATTTATTATGCAGTGATCAGGTCAAATATAGACTATGGAAGTATGGTATACAGTTCTGCTAATACAACTTAACTTAAAAAAATACAAGTAATACAAAATCAGGCCTTGCGAATTTGTTGTGGAGCCTCTCCGGTAGTATCACTACAAGTTGAATTAGGAGAATTACCGTTGGAACAACGTCGACTTCAGTTGAGGATGAGATACTGGTCTGGTGTATGTGGACATCAGGAAAGTCATCCGGTAAAAATACTTCTGAAGGAGTGTTGGGAGTATGAATACAAAGAAATAGCAAGCTTTGGTTGGGTAGTAGGGAAGGAGGCAAACAGCTTGGGATTGAAAGAATATTTAATAGCCCCTTTTGTTCCAATACCAGCAATTCCCCCTTGGATGTATCCTATGCCATTAATTGACTTACAAATACATAAAGAAATAAATAAACCAATAAGCATACCAACTGAGTTAGTACAGTATGTAAATCGAGAGTATTATTCAATACTACAGGTATTTACAGATGGGTCAAAGGAACCAAAGTCTGGTAGAACTGCAGCAGCAGAATTCATTCCTACATTTAAAATAAAAATTGCAAAAAGATTATCGGATCATGTGTCAGTATTTACTACTGAATTACTAGCTATCATATTAGCACTACAGTGGATTGAAGAAGTTCAACCAGCAAGAACTATGATATGTACTGATTCAATGGCTGCTCTCACTAGTCTTATGAGGTGGAAAATCTGAATCTCGGCAAGATTTAATATTTGAAGTTTTGCAATGTTTATTTAGAGCAAAAGGCACTTAGGGGTTTTGGTATTCTTCCTCTGGGTGCCAGCACATGTGGGTGTGGATGGTAATGAGGAGGTAGACAAGTTGGCAAAGAAAGCATTACATCATCCACAAATAGAAGTTAATGTACCACTAAGTAAATCAGAAATCAAGAGATTAATAGCAATTGAAATTAGCAAAAGATGGCAAAAGATATGGAATAGTGACTCTAAAGGAAGACATCTTTATCAAATTCAGGAACGGGTTGGAAATGAGAGGACAAGATATGGAAATAGGTAAAATATGTAATTATTACAAGGTTAAGAATTGGTCACACTGCATTCAATTATAGTCTTTATAGACCTTATGCACCAGAGAAACAAGGGCGCCGCCATCTTTGGAAAATTGTCTTTTAACTTCCGTTTTGCGGTCGCTCTGTATATTTATATGGCATTTCTGTCCAGGAGTAATTAGCTTTTTAAGTGGATTTACTTAATGTAAAGTTAACGAAAGTTATCATGAGGACTGTAATGTTTAAAGCAGATGACTTAACAAATGTAAATCGACCGGGAAGATTTTAAAACGAGCCGTTCATTAATAAACACGCAAAACGCTGTGAAAATACAGACCGGAAGTCAAAAGACTGTAGCTGTGTCCCAAAGTGAAGGCTGCGTCCTTCGAAGGCCGTATTTGAAGGCCGGATGGCCGTATTTGAAGGCCGATTGCATCACCGCGGCGCGACGAAGGACATCCCAATTCAAAGGCTGCATCCTTGGAAGGTCGCATTTGAAGGCCGATTGCGTCACCGCGGCTCGATGAAGGCTGTCCCAATTCAATTCTCCATCCTTCGAAGGCCGTATTCGAAGGCCGGTTGCGTTATCGCGCCGCGACGAAGGCTTCCCTGATTCAAAAGCGACGCCAAATGCACCCTTCGTTTCCCCGTGAAAAGAAGGATACATAAATGGACACTTAGCGGCCTATCCTACCCCATAAGTCATTGCGCGCCGTTGAAGACAGCATTTATTTATTTATTTTTAAAGGCGGCCGAGACTAGAGATCGGTGGTGGACAGCAAATTCACATTTAAATGTAAGTATTATGTTTTCATTTACTCAAATAGCTAGCGAAACCAGAGTTAAAATTTCTTATAAACTTCTTCTTAACTCCTTCGTCACCATTGCGTGGTTTCATTTATCAGGTAGTTTTAGGCAAAACTTGTGGTAATAACGTTATTAGTTTAACGACTTATTTGTAATATTTGCACTTGTGTATTATAAGAAATATCACTCACCCAATAAAGCCCAAAACAATAAGAAAAGCAGTAGATAAGGCAATGGGGTTTCACGTTTATGTGTTTTTGTAGTGCTGTCATGCAAGCTATGTGGTTTTAATGAAATTTTAGTATACAGAAATATGATTTCTTAAGTATTTTGTATGCATGTCTTGATGTGTCATATTTTGCAGTGTTAACAATGCACTTAAGATTGCTCCTCTGTTTTAAGTACCCTTTTCTGCTTTTTTTAGAACAATTCAGGAAAAAATGGGTCTATATATATATATATATATATATAAGAAAAGTAATACACACATCTTTGCTGAAATGTTTTGTCCTGTTGTTGTTAACAAGCCATGGTTCATTTGCTCTGCCTTTAGGATTGCAAGTGTCCTGGGACAGGAGAGGGTGTGAGTGGGAAACCCACTGCTGAAGCTTGGCCATGGTTTGTCCTCATGGATGAGGTGTTGGGACAGATGCATTGCACCAACCCCCCTGTCTTCATCGCCTCAATCCCTGAGGACACACCAGGGCCGAGTTCAGTAGTGGGTACCCACGGTGAGGAGGAGCCAGGGGCAGCAGCACCAGCACCACCAGTAGCACCAGCACCACCACCAGCACCAGCACAAAGGCGGCGAGACAGGACGAGTTTTTGGACTTGATCAGAGAAGAAATGCAACTACAGAGGGAGGCAGAGGCGAGGAGTGCACAGGAAAGAAGGGAGAGGATGGACAGGCTGTTTTCTCTTCTTGAGAGAATGATTGAAAAATATATATATTTTCTACATATTCTTGTTGAACTTTTTTCACTTTTATTTTTTAAAAGAAAAATTATGTACATTTATTTTTATGCAACTTTAATTGTGTAAATAAAAGAGAATTAATTGTTCTGGACATTGTTTATTTTTGTAATGACTAATACTTTCTGCATGAAACAAATTCTATACCTTTTTATTTTTTCAACTAAAATTGGTAAATGAAAATTATTTGTTCTATAGGCTACATTAAAGTACTTTTTCCAACTATTTACAAAATACGTTAAACATATCAAAATTAGGGATGCAACGATACCATTTTTTCAGAACCGATCCGATCCGATACCAAAAATTCTGAGTATCGGCCGATACCGATCCGTACCGATACCAGCGCAGTTTTTTTTTAATCAAGTAGAACTTCTATTACTCTGTGTTAAACTGATAAGAACTGAAAAAAAAGAAAAACACCAACAAAAAATATATGATCATAATCTGACATAAATGCTATTATAAACTAGATTAGTGGATAATTCAGCAATAAAATTTAGTCTAGAAAAATCACGAGTGCACAATTAATTGTAGGCTATAAAATCTGAACATTTTGTGAAAAAAATGTTTAGTGGAGAACAAATTAGAGACAATAAGTGTAACACTAAATCTGGTAAAACTTTACACATTGCTCTTTGTATTGTTGTAAAATAGCCTACATTCATGAAAAACAAGATAAAAATAGCAATTATTTTATATCCTACTATAAAATTGAGACATTTTTTAAATGTATAGCACAGCTGTTTAATAAGGTAGCAACATAATAGATAGGACAAGAACGGCTATTAATATTCTTTCATTTCGTCACTGTATTATGATATGAAAGGCTCCAATACATCGCGGCACAAAGCGCTTATGCGCATCCCGAGCGCAGAATGATGCGCTTGAAGCAACATGAGTCACAGCGCGCAGCACGTCGAGTCCGCATTGAAAAGTTTAAAGCACAATGAAAATACATATGATGCATGGTGTATTATACAGTATCTATCTATGCAATAGTCTATTCAGCATTTTCTTTTAAATTTCAGTTACTGTGCGCGTGAAGAACAAATAGTACCTGACTTTACTCCAGTGTTGTGATCTAACAGACACCCGGTAGAAAGTAACATGATTAAGGTACAGCAATAAAGTCCAGCAAGATAAAGTTGTTTTATGTGAAACCATAGATCTTTATCTACAGATCAAGTATAATAATAGTAACATTGAATCATCTTGGAGAGTTTCATCGTGTGTTCTGTCATAACCGGACGCGACGCGCTGTTTGAGTGCTGAATGAAGAATGATTGACAGCCGCAGCTGAGGGAAACGTTTACGTGATCTTGAATTTAACACTTAAATATTAATTTATATCTCACATTATACTATATAATGGCTTCAGAACACTTAAAATATGGTGCACGAAAACTTATGGTGCTTTATAATGTTTGTGGGGCTTAACAATAACACTGAATAGTATACGCACAATATCGGATTTGGATCGGCCTTGTCTGACCGATACCCGATCCGCCAAAAATGGCAGTATCGGAGCCGATTCCGATACTGAGTATCGGATCGGTGCATCCCTAATCAAAATCAACATAAACATTTAATTTTACAATACATAAAATAAGAAAAAAAATGATGTAGACTCTATTGAGCTGAGCTGCTGGACCAGGATGGGCTGCCCTGTAATGCCTCCTGCTGGTGGGACATCATCTGGGATGGTCTCCAGAGTGTTAAAGTGCATATTTCCACTATCCACTAAGTTGTCTACCAACAGGTTTGCAGGGCTGATTCAATCGACGGCTTTCTGAAAAAAGTACTTTTAATAACTACTGCATTTATATTAGGCTACTACTGCATTACTGCGTAGGCTATGTTGCATTTTACTTATGTATATTTTCAATATACAGTAATATCTGGTTGTTACATTATATACTTTTGTGTAGTGTAATGTAATCACATTGTGATGTGAGGGAAAAAGGTACTTCAGGTTACTTCACATTTGTAAGTGAAATTCACTTAGTGAATACTTAACGAAATATGCAGTTCCGAAAATTAAAGTAACAAAATGTAGGCTTATTGTCACAATATTAACAAATTGTTGCTAACTACAGCAGCGTCCCATATCAAAGGGCGCATCTGACGCGCTCGGACCGGTCTAGCCTACGAAGGATTGTTCTTGTCGCCAGGCAACCGTGACAGCTGCAGATATATTAAATTGGGTTTTGTATTCAAACAGGGCTAAACCGAAAATACATGATCCGGCAGCGCCGGGGCACACCATGAGTCATGACCTCCAGTAAAATATAAAACATAAAAATGACAATAGCCAATTCTGGCTCCATAGCTGTTTACTCAGTTATCAAAATGAATGATCAGGATAGCAGCTGTCCTCTCGCACCGTTGCTTGGCGCCAGGAGCGGTGATCGGGAACACCTGGTTGCACAATTAGGAAATCCTAGGAAGGCTACATGGTGCGTCCTTCGAAGGATGCAGCCTTCAACATTGGGTCACAGCTAATGAGCGCAGCGCTGAAAAGGGGCGGAGCTACATAAGGTCTATAAAATAGGGAAGCATGATACAGGAAACTGTGATAATTGTGAGGATTTAAAAACAGTGCAGCATATTATTTTAGAAAGTGCTGCATATGAAAGGGAGAGACAACAGTTAAGTCAAGAGTTACGATGGATGGGAGTTGATACAATTTCAATAAAAGTATTGTTAGGAAATGGGTCAAGACAATCAAGAATTCATGAATTAATATTTAAATATCTAAATAAAACAGGAATAATAAATAGAATTGAATTATTTATTTATTTTCTTCCAAAGCCAAGTATACTCCACACTCCAGATCAGTAGGTGGCGGAAATGCACCATTTATGTTGATCTGCCAATCCGCCATTAAACACCAGAAGAAGAAGAGTTTCAGCGCCGTTCAGTAAAATGTATAATATGGAAGTTATGGGTATTTCTACGCGTTTCATTTGGGTTCCTGCTCATGTTGGTGTGGAAGGAAATGAGAAGGTGGATATTCTGGCAAAACAAACTTTAAGAACAAAGCAAGTAGATTTTCAGGTTCCATTAAGTAAAGCAGAAGCAAAAGTACTCATAAGAACATATGCACAATCAGTATGGCAGGTATATTGGGATGATAATGAAACAGGTAGACATTTATACAATATACAAAAACAAGTTGGTGCTGGGAGGAGGGAGAGTAGGAATCGAAGAGAAGGAAGTATCATAACTCGGATGAGAATAGGTCATACTGGACTTAACAGTACACTATAAAATTGGAAAACACCCAAGTGGGGAATGCATACATTGTAGCCAACAAGAAACAGTTGAGCATGTATTAATCCATTGTAGGAAATATAATAATGAGAGATGTCACCTTATTCAAGCATTGAAGAAAGTAAAACATCATGACTTTACTTTATCAGGTCTATTAAGGGAAACAGATAGTAAGTTGTATGATGAAATCATTAAATTTGTGAAACAGAGTAATTTATATAATAGAATATAGCGTTGGAAACATGGAGTAATAGTTCCAATCGCTAAACCTGGAAAAGATCATTCCCAGCCAGTTAGTTTATTTTGTTTTGTTTTTTGTTTATTTGTTATGTTTTATTTCCAGTTTGTTTATTTGTTTTGCTTGGTTGTTATGTTTATTTTTTTTTGTATAAAAGCAAATAACTTGATCCATATTCCATTCCAGTTGGTGGCGGTAATGCACCAATAAGCTAGGTTGCCAACCGCCAATAAACACCAAAGAAGAAGAAGAAGAAGAAGAAGTTTCAGCGTCGAGTCTTCTGAGGTGAGGAGAGCAGTTCGCGGTATTTCTCACACACAACCATCACACACACTTTATACAGTTTGATTAAGCGACAGACTCATTTCTGTATTGTTTTCATCGATCACAGCGATACTTGTGCGTCTTTTCTGGCGTCTTCCTTCTGAAATAAACATTTAGTGCAGCAGCAGCGAGCATGAGGAGAATATGTTGAAGGGATAGTTCACTTTGAAATTAATTTTTGATATGTTTTAGCTTACCTCAAGGGTATCCAAGATGTAGGTGTCTTTGTTTCCACAGTAGTTTCAATTTTGATATTTTTAGGTCAAACCGTTCTTGTCTGTCAGTCATATAATGCAGGTCTATGGTCACTGGCTCAAAACACAAGCACAGAGTCCAAATTAAAACAATTCCCCATCGTCCAAATGAAACAATTCCCCATCGTAAGTACACATTGATGGCCTAAGACACGAAACGAGCGGTTTGTGTGAGAAAACGAACAGTATTTATATCGTTGTTATCTCTTGAAAACAGCAGACGTCCAAATGATCTGACGGCGCGGGCGGGTATAGATATATACATAGATGTCGCCTTGGCTACGGTTTCGTTCCAATGAACTGCTATTGATACACAAAAGCACACATACAGTGCAATACATATCTTATTTACCTATTTCTCATCTTATCTGTTTTTTTATTTTATTTAATTATTTTTATTCCCGGTGGGGATAAATTTATCCCCCCCTCAAAGTGATCAGTGCTACTACACTAGTGGCGAGACGGATCACAAAACTTATCACGGATCCGTGGTTTGATTAAAGTCAATTTTATTTTAAAATGCGCTACTTATATAGCTGCCGCAGCCTCTCTGTACCACTCTGCAGACTTGCTCAATGCCCCGCCCACGGCGCTATCTGATTGGTTACACCTCACGAGTAATAGCCTATCAACACTTGCGAGACGGTTGCAGGTCCGCTGGGCAGTGTGTCGTGTTTCGAAAGGAAGGCATCTTATTCAGCATATTACTGAAGAAGCGGGAATAAACATCACAATCTGATTATCTGTTTCTATGATGACATGCAGATAGTGTCCCAGTCATGAGTCACATCACTGAGAATGGCCGAAGTTACACACGGTGTTTCACTCAATTGAGGCTAAAGCAAAGGTTTTTTGATTACTCACTCACTCTTGAGCGTCTGGCGCAAGTGATTTAAATTTCAATGTAAAGACGCGTTTATGCGCGTCTAGAGGTCCTGCGGCGCAGGGAGATGTGATTTTTCCTGTGCACTTGCATATTAGTGTCAGCTGGGAAGGAAATATAGAGACCAGACCTCTTGGAACTTTAATTGAATACATAGCGTTGGTAAAGCATACTGAAATTACATCCCTACAAATTTATTGGGCCCTACTGAAAATAAATGTATCGAATTTAAGCAAAGTAGCCTAAATGTTAAGACTGTAAGACCCTTTGCTTTTTTACGTAGCCTATAAAGGACTCTTATAGCCGACTTTGTGTTAATTTAATTTGTAGAGGATTTTTTTTAACTCAAACATTAACACTGAAATAAATGAAACTAAATTATTGTACATTTTTTGGCACACCACGACGAGTGGCGCTATGCATTGTTCTAAAGCCAGGTTTTATTCTGGCATGTTGAATTAGTGTTCGACAAACGCGGCGGCACGTTCATTTGAATGAAGAGCGCTTCTCGCTCGTGTGAGCGAACACACACTGGAACGTTAGGCCATGCCGCAACGAGTGAATCGTGGCCGAGTGGTTGAACTTACGTTACGATCATTTAGATGACACGGGTTCGAATCCCGAACTAACTTGGACTACTGGTGTTTTTATATTAGCCTATTAATGCATTTTTTAGTCTATTGTTGATGCAGAGAGATTTGTCTAGTTCTAAAACATAGTTTTTTGCTTATAGCCTATTTACAAAATAAAATCACCATGCATTTCCATTTTACACTAAGGAACAAATATTATACAATGACTTTACTTCTGTAGTCTATAATAATTCCAATCGTAATTTCAAAAGCAGTTCTTTAAAAAAAAAAAAAAAAAAAAATTATATATATGGGTGATTCTTTAATTGGAGATACATTTGAAGTCCGAAGCCATTTATTTTTAACAGCTTTACCAAAATTTTACTCCAAAAACACATTTTATTTTTTAAAAAATCTTTTTAAAGGTCCCGTTGCATGCGATTCCATGTTTCAAACTTTAGTTAGTGTGTAATGTTGCTGTTAGAGCATAAATAATATCTGTAAAATGATAAAGCTCAAAGTTCAATGCCAAGCGAGATATTTTATTTAACAGAAGTTGACTACAAAAAACTGCTCGATTGGACTACACCCCTCTACATCCTGCTTTAGTGACGTCACCAGAACCGTTTCTTGACTAACCTCCGCCCACAGGAATGCTCCCTCAACTCTACTGGCTACTTGTGCACTTCTTATAACTTAGCCTACTGTGTTTACTCAGCTCTTACGGTGATTTTCTGAAGTAAAACTGACGCTTCATCTTTTGTGTGATGTACAATAAACTTTATTAAACTCATCAGTACATGTTTGATCATCATTCAGACAGCAGACTTGTAGGCTATTAATAAATAATGGATACATAGCCTACAAGCAGATGACAAATACGTTATAATAACCGTAATTAAACTACTAAACCATACCTGTTTCATCTCTATACAGCACTCTGACTCTGTAGGCATTATTGTCCGACTCGAAATGAACGCCGTTACTGATAGTTTCTGATATTATCATCATTCCGTGAGATGAATTTTTCCTGACAGACTGAGCGCGAGCTCATGAAGCTCCGCCCCCTGTGTCGTCCAGCAGCACCTCATTTGCATTTAAAGGGGACACACTGAAACGGCTCGTTTTTCTGAGCCCCAAAAAATGTAAATTTAAACATGCTGTAAAAAATGATCTGTTGGGTATTTTGAGCTCAAACTTCACATACACACTCTGGGGACATCAGAGACTTATTTTACATCTTGTGAAAAGGGGCATAGAACGGGACCTTTAAGAGTCACAAAATGTTAGAGTGTAAAACTAGAAAATATTTTATTTTAAAAGCTATTTCATGATGCTGAAAGTCATGATATCATACTGTTCTTAGTGGGTGGTACTTTTTTCAAACAAGGGTAAAATATGCATTAAACATGTTTTAAATGACAAATTTCAGGTTGGGGTTTTAATTATTTTGTTTATAAATTATTATTGGTGACAGTTTCCAAATTATGCTAAATTAATTTGTTTAAAAGTAACTTTTATTGTTGATAAATACCAATCCATAAATCCTGTGTCAATTCTGTTACTACATGTTATTGTCTCTTTAAATTATGCTGATCTGTCGCATCAGTATCCTTAGCAACGCAAGATGATGTCACTTCCCTTTTGGTATTAAACTCTGAAGAACTAGGAGGTATGTGTTTTGTTCTCTCTGAAGACATGTAATCTTACAGGCACTTGCACCAAGAGTTCTTATATAACATGTCAAAACTGTTTCAACAATCTCATAGGAAAAGCAAAGTTCAAAGATATTAACAAAAGGAGGTATTAAAAGTTTTTAAAATCATCTTTAGTATCAGGCCATGTGCTCTTAGCCTTTATGCTAGCATGTGGTGTTATTAGTAAAAAATGCTAAAAATGTCAACTCTGTTACTGTCAATTCTGTTACCAAGGTACGGTAACAGAATTGACCAATGTCCATGCCTTGGTTTTCACCCTGCCTTGGTTCCAATCACACAATGATGCAAACACACACAAAAATGCATAATGTGTGTTTATAGCCACACACACACACACACACACACACACACACACACACACACACACACACACACACACACACACACACACACGCACACACGCACACACACACACACAGAGACACACTGATCAATTGGGTTATTCTACCATGATCAGAGGATTTCAACACACACAGAGACACACACATGCACCATCCACCCAAGCATGTGTGGTTATTTGTCATGCTATCGTACAATAATATAATAATAATAATGTAATACAATGTAATATAATGTAAAAATGTGTGCCTCAGACATGCCACTCTCTGCTGCGGAGAAACAGAGTAGATATCGAGCGAGACGTGATGCTACCCCAGAGAGAAGAGAGGAGAACTTAAAAAAGGATAGGGAAAGATGGAGGCACAAGAAAGAAATGGGAAGAGTCAGATTGGTTGCAGACTTAACACCAAGAGAGAGGAGGAGACAGCAGAAATACTGGAGGAATGCCCAGGCTGCCAGTCGAGCCAGGCGAGAGCAGTGTAGAGACCTTACCACTTCAGAGAATTCTGATCAGTCACAGTCATCCCAGAGTCCACATCAGAAAAATAAATGGAGGTTGGTGGTTGATGTGCAATGAAAGTTGATGGAGTATGTTTTGTATTTGGAATGCACAGAGTTTAGTATATTGGAGAATTTAAATTTACTTTTGATCAGAGAACATTATTCTTATGTAATTTGCTGATACACAATCAACTATTTGAGAAATTATTTTAATAAGGCTTTTCATATAATTTCAGGCAGAGGTCAGGACAAAGGAGAGCAAAGCGCAGGACCTCAAAAGTGTACAGAGAGATAAAGAAGTTACAACAGGCACTGACAACACAGAAGAGAAAGACTGACATGTACCGCAAACGTTGTGAGAGACTGAAAGTAGATAGGCATTATCCTAAAAGTATAACCAAGAAGTTAGTTGGTAGACGCCATGTGTCAGAGAATGTCAGAAAAACCCTTACCTACCACCATGCTCTTGTGCGTACAATTAAAGAAAATTATCATGGATCCACATCAGAGAAAAGCAGGCAAATAATTTCACAAATTGTGTCTGGCAGAATTGTCAGAAAATACAGATTCCAGGCCAAGGTTCAGGAAACACTAGGATTGTCAAGAAAGAGGTTCAACCAAAGCAAGACCAACAATGACAAACTGGCTTTCCAACGAAAAAAATATGCATCTAAGAGGATTAGGTTGCAAGATAGAGTATGTGCGTTCTACAACAGGGATGATGTCAGTCGCTTGACAGCTGGAAAAAGTCAGACAGTTACTAAAATGAAAGAAAAAAAGCAAAAGCGCTTCCTATGTGATAATGTAAGAAATTTACACAAGCGTTTCTTAATCGAAAATCCTGCAACAGAAATATCCTACTCCCTGTTTTGCCGCAAGAAACCATTCTCGGTGGTAACTCCTACCAACACAGACAGGGAGACATGCTTATGCAAAGTTCATGAGAACATAAAATTCCTTGTTGAAAAGTTGCGTCATCATAAAGTGATTGACAGCACCAACTTGGAATCAATTGTGGAGGCAACCTGCTGTAGCATTGAGAAAAAAGAATGCATGTATGGAGATTGTGATGCCTGTAAAAATAAGGAGGTCCAAGCAATGGCTGATTATGACCCTGAGGCTTTGGTGTCATACCCACAGTGGACAACTGAAATGGTAGAAAGGAGAAGGAAATCAAAAGATCAAATGCCAGAAAAACTGCCTGTTAGGGTCACTATAAAAAAGGTGTGTGAAACTACATTGGAAGGGTTGCTTGACTTGTTTGCTAACCAGCTCACATTTTTTAAAAAGCACCTTTTTACAATGAGGAGTCAGTTGCTATAATGAGCTAAGGCAAGGGATGAAGTCACACGAGTGCCTAATTCATGTGGATTTCTCCGAGAATTACGCCTGCAAATATGCAACTGAGATCCAATCAGTGCATTTTGCTTCCTCCCAGGTGCAGGCAACACTCCACACGGGAGTGCTTTACTTTGGAGGGGTTGAAGACCATATGTGCTTCTGCACCATTTCACCCTCAAAGGAGAAGGGTCCCGCTGCTATATGGGCCCACCTCTCTCCCATCTTAGATCACCTGAAGCAACACCATCCCACAGTGTCGGTGCTCCATTTTTTCAGTGATGGGCCTTGCACCCAGTACCGCCAAAAGGGTAATTTCTTTCTTTTGAGCCAAAAAATTTACCAACTTGGTTTCATAGCTGGAACATGGGGTTTTTTTGAGGCCAGTCATGGCAAGGGGGCACCAGATGGAGTTGGAGGATCACTGAAACGCAGAGCGGACGCATTAGCTAACAGTGGGAAAGATGTGCCAAATGCACAAAAACTTTTTCAAGCATTGGTGGATGCACCATCATCAGTGAAGCTGTTCTACATTGAAGAACATGCCATTAACATCGCAATGGAGTTGATGCCAAAGTCACTTCCTGTCGTACCCTTCACCATGAAAATCCACCAAGTGGTCACGGTCTTCCCATATCAGCTAATTTACCGGGATGTTAGTTGCTCCTGTTCCACTCAGCAAAAGTTGGTGTGCCAGTGCCACCAAACAAAGACATTCAAGTTCCCTGCTGATCCTCTCACATTAAATGGAAAGCAGAGAGCTGTTGGAGAAGAGAGAACCGTTGGAGAAGAGAGAGCCGTTGGAGAAGAGAGAGCCGTTGGAGAAGAGAGAGCCGTTGAAGAAGAGAGAGCCGTTGGAGAAGAGAGAACCGTTGGAGAAGAGAGAACCGTTGGAGAAGAGAGAGCCGTTGGAGAAGAGAGAGCCGTTGGAGAAGAGAGAGCCGTTGAAGAAGAGAGAGCCGTTGGAGAAGAGAGAACCGTTGAAGAAGAGAGAACCGTTGAAGAAGAGAGAGCCGTTGGAGAAGAGAGAACCGTTGGAGAAGAGAGAGCCGTTGGAGAAGAGAGAGCCGTTGGAGAAGAGAGAGCCGTTGAAGAAGAGAGAACCGTTGGAGAAGAGAGAGCCGTTGGAGAAGAGAGAGCCGTTGGAGAAGAGAGAGCCGTTGAAGAAGAGAGAGCCGTTGGAGAAGAGAGAACCGTTGAAGAAGAGAGAGCCGTTGGAGAAGAGAGAACCGTTGGAGAAGAGAGAGCCGTTGGAGAAGAGAGAGCCGTTGGAGAAGAGAGAGCCGTTGAAGAAGAGAGAACCGTTGGAGAAGAGAGAACCGTTGGAGAAGAGAGAGCCGTTGGAGAAGAGAGAGCCGTTGGAGAAGAGAGAACCGTTGGAGAAGAGAGAGCCGTTGGAGAAGAGAGAGCCGTTGGAGAAGAGAGAGCCGTTGAAGAAGAGAGAACCGTTGGAGAAGAGAGAACCGTTGGAGAAGAGAGAACCGTTGGAGAAGAGAGAGCCGTTGGAGAAGAGAGAGCCGTTGGAGAAGAGAGAGCCGTTGGAGAAGAGAGAGCCGTTGAAGAAGAGAGAACCGTTGGAGAAGAGAGAACCGTTGGAGAAGAGAGAGCCGTTGGAGAAGAGAGAGCCGTTGGAGAAGAGAGAGCCGTTGCAGAAGAGAGAGCCGTTGGAGAAGAGAGAACCGTTGGAGAAGAGAGAGCCGTTGGAGAAGAGAGAGCCGTTGAAGAAGAGAGAACCGTTGGAGAAGAGAGAACCGTTGGAGAAGAGAGAGCCGTTGGAGAAGAGAGAGCCGTTGAAGAAGAGAGAGCCGTTGGAGAAGAGAGAACCGTTGGAGAAGAGAGAGCCGTTGGAGAAGAGAGAGCCGTTGGAGAAGAGAGTGTTACGTCCTGTGACGTAGTCTTGTTTATATTGTGCTGGTGATTTTTGTTTTCTCTTTCTATCTCTCTCTCTCTTTCTCATGCAGCACTCCAAATTGTCCGCAGCTGATGCCAATTAGCAGGAGCGTGGCTTATCTGTTGGCAGCCTGTATAAAACCACAAAGAGACTGTGATCGACAGGATCCCTCTCCAGCTATCCCAGACATTATTGTGTGTGAATTGCTGTTAAAAAAAAGAGAACTTATATTCTTTGGTGAAACTTGTTGTCTGAGTCCAACGACCATTTAAACTATGTGAGTTTAAACCGTGTAGGGAGTTGGGCGCCAATTTGTTTGGAGTATCCACTCCTTAACTTTTTTTTCCTGTTTATTTCTAGTCAGGGAGAGAGGTAAGACAACTGTCTTTAATTTCTCATTTATTTTTGTTAGGTAAGTTATCTCGGTTTAAACTTTAGAAAGTCCTTGTTTTGTTTGTTATTTTGGCCTGGCCCTCTCCTGACGATATGGTTATTTAAGTTTGTTTGTCTGTTTATTGATCTTTGTTTGCTTTATAAATATATTGATTGAACCTTTATTAAAAAGAAACTCATTCAGCATACTTTCTCTCAGTTTCCTTTTGTTGCTAGTTGTAAATCAATGGGTGTTGTGTAGCCTTTTGGTGATATAGGTAAAAAAGAATTAGAGCTGGGATAGATGGAAAGGAGATTTCTCACGTTTATTTATTTACTTTTTGTTACATCTGTTACTCCCTCTTTGAAACCCCTAGACTAAAGTGGGAACGTAACAAGAGAGCCGTTGAAGAAGAGAGAGCCGTTGGAGAAGAGAGAACCGTTGGAGAAGAGAGAGCCGTTGGAGAATAGAGAGCCGTTGAAGAAGAGAGAACCGTTGGAGAAGAGAGAACCGTTGGAGAAGAGAGAACCGTTGGAGAAGAGAGAGCCGTTGGAGAATAGAGAGCCGTTGAAGAAGAGAGAACCGTTGGAGAAGAGAGAACCGTTGGAGAAGAGAGAACCGTTGGAGAAGAGAGAACCGTTGGAGAAGAGAGAGCCGTTGGAGAAGAGAGAACCGTTGGAGAAGAGAGAGCCGTTGGAGAAGAGAGAGCCGTTGAAGAAGAGAGAACCGTTGGAAAAGAGAGAACCGTTGGAGAAGAGAGAACCGTTGGAGAAGAGAGAGCCGTTGGAGAAGAGAGAGCCGTTGGAGAAGAGAGAGCCGTTGAAGAAGAGAGAGCCGTTGGAGAAGAGAGAACCGTTGGAGAAGAGAGAACCGTTGGAGAAGAGAGAGCCGTTGAAGAAGAGAGAACCGTTGGAGAAGAGAGAGCCGTTGGAGAAGAGAGAGCCGTTGAAGAAGAGAGAGCCGTTGGAGAGGAGAGAACCGTTGGAGAAGAGAGAGCCGTTGGAGAAGAGAGAACCGTTGGAGAAGAGAGAGCCGTTGGAGAAGAGAGAGCCGTTGAAGAAGAGAGAGCCGTTGGAGAAGAGAGAGCCGTTGGAGAAGAGAGAGCCGTTGGAGAAGAGAGAGCCGTTGAAGAGAGAGATGAAGACCAACAGACAGACATACACTGGGAGAGCCAGGATGTGGTTGGACAATGGTGTGTCCTCACATATGACCATGATATCTATCCTGGTACCATCCTGGAGGTCAATGAGACTCATGTGAGGGTCAAGTCCATGCACCAAATAGGAAAAAATAGATTATTTTGGCCTGGTCGTGAAGATGTTCATTGGTACCCACATGAGGACATCCTCAGATTAATTCCACCCCCGACCAAGGTTACAACACGGCATGTAGAGATCTAGAGGGATATCTGGTCGAGTATTTCTCAATAACTCAGCAGTTATTTTCTTGTTATAGGCATGTTCTGGTTGGTTTGGGTCAATTCTGTTACCCCCGTCAATTCTGTTGCCAGATGTGTCAATTCTGTTTTTAGTCTTTCATCTTGAATATTAATGAGATAATACAATGAAATATCAAACTACTTAATATTGTTATTTTTATATTGTGCAAGAGTAAGATATATGTTATAGTTTTATCTCTACCCTGTAATGTTCAAGTAATTTGATAAAAAAAACAAGTGCACCCTTTGGATAATCCACTATTGCCTGGGGGTGAATCTAATTTTGAAGATGTATAAATATAACATTTAATATCTGTTTTAAAGGTCTGAATAAAAGGACTACATGACAAATGAAACTAAAAAGATTTATCATTTTTTGATGTACTGTTACTTCTATATATTTGGTTGTTCGTCCGTAACAGAATTGACGAGAAAAACCATGAACAGGTGATATTTTGATAAAATAGAGAAAATAATAAACTATCTGTATTTCTATAGCACTGAATATATCAACTTTAAAGTGTTTTCAAGGTAATTCTTAAACAATGGTTCTGTATGACAACCTTTTTTTTTTTAAAAATTGAAATGCAAAATGTATCTCCAATTATAGAATCACCCATATATATATATATATATATATATATATATATATATATATATATATATGTGTGTGTGTGTGTGTGTGTGTGTGTGTGTGTGTGTGACGTTTAAACGACAAACAATAAAATCAGAACCAGTATTCTGTTGCGTTCATGGTTCCAGTGGCGGTAATGCATCCACGGCTTTTCAAAATGTCACAAAGCGTTTTGAGATTGTTTTGAATGAAATATTGAAGTTTATAATGAAGTGTTTTGGCACACCACGACGAGTGGCAAACTCTTTGTTTTGTTTTGCAAACTCAGCTAGCCTGTGGGGGGTTTGGAGAAGGCAATAGTTGCTTTATCATGGGGGTGCAGGACAGAGGTGTTAATGTTCCGTCTTTCATATGGAGAGTGTCGGAGCCAGCCTGAGGCAAAGGCAAAGTTATTTTAAGGTTTAATCTCAAAATCTCCAAAAGTCCATAGCCTATGTACAGTAGGCCCTATATCTGATTAAATTATATATTGTAGTTTTATTGATTGTATTTAAAGGTTTTCCACGCACAATTTCAATTTAGCAGATACAGAGCTCTTTAATTCGCGAACCACCTCGTTTTATTGTAAGGTGAATTCAGCAAGGCATGTTGTATCTTTGAAGGAACAAAAGCTATTTGTAGGGCTGGTCCGAATACCATTTTTTGAGCTTCGAAGCTTCGATAGGAATTAACATCGAATATTCGAAGCTTCGGACGGAGGGGGCTGAACATATTCTTCTCTCTAATAAAGGCAGGAATCTCTATGCGTCTGTCTGTTTGCATTTAGATTATTTATCTTGCATTTTGAACCGTTCATCCAATCGACTTCACGAGTGCAGTGTCACATTTGGTGCAATATAGACACGCGAGACGTGACACGTTCAGAATTAATAAACTTTATTAATACAGAACAGCGCGAGCGGGAAGCACGCGCGCTCCTCACGCGCAGGGCTCCGAGAACAGACACTGCACTAGTGATACAAAACACAGCCTAATATTTTTCTGAGTAACAAATAACTCTCAAATCAGAAATCAGCAGCACAGTAATTACTGACACAGTAAAGGGTAGGCTAATATATTGTTTCTATTCTATTTCCACAATGTCAAAGCAACGCAGCTTATAGCCTACAAGCTCAGGCATGCACTTCTGCCCATACAAACTCCACTGTTCTGCGCTCTAAAATAAGAGTATTGTATTTCGCCCAAAAATGCTAAAAAAATAACCGTGTGAGAGCGTGTTTTAGGCTATATCATGTTAAAGCCAGATATGACGACGCTTACAGCACGCGTCACCGCAGATCAGCATCATCAAGCCAACCTGCAAACCATCGCAAATCAAAGTGAAAGTGGGTCGCAGATGCTTTAACACACAATCAACTTCATTAAAAGTAAAGAACCGAAATGATCTTACCAGGGCTCTTGCCGCTCTCTTATTGCGGTCTTTGATTTAGAAATTTTAGCTGGCGATCAGTAAAATGCAGCTTATCTGTTGCTAGTGACGTGCACTCTATTACATCTGCCTATAGCGCGGGATTTGAAGTTCGGATTCATATCCGTTTTGCAAAAACACATTTATGTGTTCATTGTTCATATTGATAAATCAGAGAGAACTATCCGATCTGAGAAAACGCATGACAGCCCCATTCAAGCGCGAATGGGAACCGTTTCTAGGGGGATGCCAGGTGTGAAAAAAAAAAAAATTTAAAACGAATATTCGAATGTCAAATTTGAAAATCGAATACCAACCCACCGAACGAATATTTGCATACTCGAATATTCTGGTACAGCCCTAGCTATTTGTTACAGTTTTTTCTTTCGTGATTTGTGTGGATGACTGTAGCGACTGAGACAAATCAGACACAATTATTTGCCATATGCACACACCAATCTTTAAAACTTCCATCCGAGAGCAGGGTCCCAACCCCCAGGCGGGGTGAAAGGGGCCTGGTTGCCATGGCCGCGATCAGATAGGATGTTTTATGACTCTCAGGAATGCTAACAAGTAACTAACTCTGCCACAGATATCAGAACAAACTCTCCTGCATTCATTTATTGATGAACTGACTGACATGAAATGAACAGGCATTCCAGAACATTTTGAGAATGATTTACTGTTGTGTGTTTTGTCTTTTAATAATTCTGTTGATACTATGATCTCTTTGATACTATGTAGTTATTACAAGACCAACTGTCTATGTAACCATGTTTGGTCTCGATAAATTGGTGCTTTGAAGATCGAAATGATTGTGTACATGATATGCCAATAGCTGTGCAACACATTAGAATTACTAAGAATCTTCCTTAGTAGTGTCATTAAACACCAATCCAGCATGCCAGTCCGAGTGAGCACGCTTAAGACAAAGGCTTGTAAATCCTGGTGACAGAAGAAACTCCCGCCAGACAGTCCACCCTTCTCATTGGTACAGCAAACCCAGAGAGGGGTGGCCATTTCTCAGGCTTTATTAGAGACTGACCACAGTGACCGCGCTCTCTTCTCAACGCTTCTCATCCGACAACAAGGCAGCTTCTGCTGTTACTGGGGGAGGGGCTGGACCCCTTCCCCCCCACTTGGGCCCAGCTCCCTGGGCCCAAACAGGCCTGAGCAATGCCTGCCATGCTTTCATACTCCAAAAAGGGAGTCAGACTTTTCTTCAATCTAGAAAACAACTGCAACTTTACCATCACTGACTCAACGATCCACTCCTGGTCTTCAAGCCAGGACAGCAGGCTTCGACTCACGACAGCCATGTGCTCGAAGCCACCATGCTTTTCTTCAAGGCCATAGACCCAATCAACGAATCCAATCCAATCCAAGAATTTTCCACGATTGCAACTGCCATGCAAGTATTCTTTGATGAGATTGCTATGAAATAAGCTGATGGTTCTTTCATTTCTTTCCATACTGAAATAGATCGTATTCCATAGTTCTATTTCCTGTTTCCGGTTCCACATCACTCACCCATTTACCTATGCATGTATGTATGGATGTATGAATGTATTTATGTTTGTTTAGTGTTAGTTATGTTTGTGATTTAGTTAATAAAACTTGTGCACAATTATGAATTTGGTTTCTGATCCTCTGTTTGCATACAAAGTCCCTTTTACGATTTTGATCTTGCTACATGCTAATTGCTGTACATAAGGAATAATTATTTTTCAGTGACCATGAACAATACATTTTCCTTAGAATAAAAGAATAATCAAAGAGTTCGTTGGAACTGATTAATTGATTGTAATATTAATTTGGCTTGCCTCAAAGTTAATCTAATTAACTGACCAAAATATTAATAATTAATCATAATTGGTAATTATGGATTATTATTAATATTTCCCCTTAGAGCTAATGTCCTTACATATGGTGGAGAATCTTGGGAATTGTATTAAACATTGTATGCAAGCAGACATTAATCAATCATATGTTGTCCCATAAGTTTTTATTAACATCTCATACATGCACGTACAAGTTTCTGATAAAATCAGCAAAACTATTGCTTGAATATGCCTTCCTACGAATGGCAGAAAGTTTCTCAATGCTACTATGCATGTTTAAATCGTACAATAAGAAACTTCTGATTTTAGCGAAGAAATCCTAACTTCAGATATAAAGCGTGCGTACGCCTTCTCTGACGAAGAAATCTCAGATTAGCCGCGCGTATAAATGGTTCCTGATATTAGCGAAGCAACCCTAATTTCAGTTCTAAAGTGATCGTAAGCCTTCTCTGATGAAGAAATCTCAGATTAGCCGCACGTATAGATGGTACCAGAACAAATTAGTCTGAGATGGGCGAAGAAATCCCCATTTTCAGCAATTTTTAAGGTGTTTGAGCAATGTTCCTCCTCACCGATTTAAGGCCTTATTATTATTCGTCACGTCATTGTATTCATAGTAAACTGCTAAACCGCACATATGAAACAATCGCGTCGATTTAGTGGTATAAATTCTAGCCTAGCTAACTAGGAATTTGCCATTGTCTGTGAAAGAACGGTGCTGTTTGATTTGTGAAAGAATCACTTACATGCAACGTCATGTGTCTAAACTAGACAATCTCTGACTCAGTGCAAACCTTCAGTACAATGCGAACGCTGCTCCGTTCGACTTGTGTTGCTGGTTGGCAGTGTGTCTGAAGTGCGAGCAGGCACTTCTGTTTACGTGAAGAACAGCACCAATCTCACAGACCCCTTGTGTAAACAAGTGAATGCGTGTAGCCAAAGCCAGCTCGCTAGCAACCCTACGCGCATACAAGCCCCTTTACCTCGAGTGATAGCTTTTAGCACTGACTAAAACTTAGACACGTGCGAGCGTAAAGTGTAACCTTTAAACCAAAGACTACAGACTTTGGACCTTGGCCCTTGAAACAAAGGGGTAGTGTTTTGTCAATTGCATCACAAATGATTCTTTGTTTTGAAGCGCCCTTTTTGGCGACCCCTGCTGGTCAGAACAGTGTAAGTGTAGAGAACTCAGCGTAATGAAACACCTTTAACAAACCAATCGCAAAGGTTTGATCAAAGGTGTAAGCATGTTATAGCAACGCACAAACTATCTAATACTATGAGGTGTCTTTCAAGGCACAATAATTTAATAAACTGTAGGGCTCGTTTATGAAAGAGACTATTAAATTCGCCTCTTCCTTTTATCAAATGTGTCATTAAATGTGTACGAATCTATAAAGTGATACAAGATCACATAGAAATCAAATACACATTGTTTCACGAACCGTTGAAATTTAGAATAATTTCTAAATATCTATGAAGCGCAACAAAGCCCGTTTACTGAAATCCTGTGACTTTAACAGTCTGATACATGCTCAGAATCACTGATTTGAGACAAATGATTCACACCGGTTTCCGAGCTTCACGAAGCACGTATCATAGGCGGTTTAAACTACTCCGCCCTCTCTCTATTTCTGTCTCTCTCTCTCTCTCTCTCTCTCTCTCTCTCTCTCCCTCTCTCGACCCCCCTTTTTGGTTTCACTTTAGTTGAAACCCAGATACCTTGGTTTTATTTGTGTTTCATTTATTTCGACTTAAGTCTACCCCTATTTTATTTTGTGTATTTACACCTGATGAGCCTAAATATTCCTATTCAGTTAAGTTGAATTTAATTAAATTTGAGATTTAATTAAATCAATTTGCTTATTCAATTTCCCTTTTAGTTACCAGGGCTATGAGGACAATCCCTGTTTACTTTTGATTTTGATTTTATTCAATTTATTTACTTACTTTATTTTAGCCTGAATTTCCATATTCAGCTAAATAAAGTTTAACTAAATTTGAGATTTAACTAAATCAATTGTTTCCCTTTCCTTTGGTTTTGAGCTATAAGGACATTCTACCTTTACTTATACCTTATCTTAGGTACTTCCTATCGACATCTTCCCTCTCTCTATAGGATTACAGTAATTATAGCAACTGTTGTTTCTGTAACAACCCAGGTCATTAGATTCCTAACCCCTGTCTGTGCTTTAACCCTCCTTACTCCTTAGCACCAAGTTAAGTACATGAAGTACGGTTAACGTAAACGCACAGTAGGCAAAAGACAGAACGGGAGACACTTCCCGCTGTTTCTTCTTCTTTTGACCTTTTTGTCTGATGTTTGATGTGTCCCTGCTAGCTTCGTCTTACAGCAGCTTAACCCAGACGTGACACCTGTTTACCGATGTCTCCTAGCTAAACTTAAATAGGTAGAACACACCTTCCCTTCCCTTTCAGATTTCTATTGTTTCTATTTTGTTTTTCTCTATTTGCTACTCTCGTAGTAAAACGTGAAAAGAACCATCAGTTTTGAGTAATAGTTTTAGGACATGTAAGAGGCCAGTCATCAGTCGATGCTGCTTAAAGCACATCAACTTGAATACTCAAAACCCTTTTGTTGTGTGCTCACCAACACTAAATTTAATGGCCCACAGAGCCACCTCTGTAGAAACTTGCATTGGCCTTTGTCACTTCTCTCTTGTGTTCCCACAAAGTATGCCAGTAGGCCTCAGACATCCAGCCCTGCCACCCACCAGAACCACCTGGAGACCGGCAGAGCCACGTCCTCGACATCCTCCAGCCTGAAGCAGACAACGACCTGCCGAGGCAGAGAAGGGAACCGTTAGACGACAACGAAAGCGGACGTCTGACACCCAGCCTGAGTCACCAAGAGCTGACCAGCATCATCTTCTCCTTAGCCACGCTCCCTCAGGCCTTAAACAGGAGGTAAATGAACTTAAAAAACTGGTTGAGCTCAAAGAGAGACACTAAAGCCATCAGTGTCCAGCCAGAGCTGAAGTCCAAACACTGACTCAACAATGCTGCAACATTATAGACAAACAGAATGTGACCCTGAACAGAACTGAAACAGTCCAACCACCTGCAAATGGACTTCACATAAACTTCTAAAGTTTGCTAAAGCTAAACTTCACATCAGCCGCATAAGCTCCCCCAGCCCTGTACAAAGGGGGGGAGGAGTCAAACCCTTGGCTCGACAGTCACCCGCCAGTGTCCTGAGAGGCTCTGCAGGCGCAGAGGAAAATGTTTAATTCAGACAAACCCTGAAACGACACATGAAGCGATGCTCCAAGAACCTTTTTCTCCAAAACCAGTTGGTCACCATTCCTGGCAGCTCCATGCAATGCCCACTCAACAATGTGTGACCTGACGCAGAATGCCTTTAACACACGAGGCCTCATCAGAAAGGGTTCATAAACCCCACTGACTCTGAACGGCAAAGATCAGAAGACACACAGCCCGACCATAATGTAAACCGCTGCTACAAAGTTCATAGTCAGCATAGGACATAGGACTTTTAAAGTAGATGAAAATGTGTGCTCAAAAGAAGCAGGAAGCGGCATTAGTAAAATTAGAATTTTACTGACTTAAAGAAAATCTTGAATGCATACGTAAGCCCAACGCGCCAACAGACTATGCACTGCTTTCGAACCATACAGACATTTGATCATTGCAATCCAAATAGGATACAACCTGCGATACGCACTTTGATCACTAGTTACTGGCTTGTTTAAGTGCAGATAAAACGATAGCTGTAAGCGACATCTCTACTAAGAATAAAAAGTCATAGATTTTTAACTAGTATCGGCAATTTCAGCATTAAAGCTTAAGTCTGTTTGACAAAGGAAGCTCAACTCAGCGGCATGCTGTGCCGGTATTTATTATTCTGCCTTGACTGGAGAAATCCAAAGTGCAGCATTGTTTAATCTGTTCGGACAAAGAAATCTCAGTACAGTGTTATATACACGTAGACTTGGGTGATGTCCCCTCCTTTCTACAATGTAAAGGCCTTACAAATTATTGTTAGATTGATGTAATTCATCTAGATTTTGGGCTGCATCTACAAGCAGAGCTACTTAGTGATCAAGATTGTTTCACTCGCTGAAAGTCAATATTTATGCATGAGATGGACGTAACCTTGTATGCTTAGACAAGCTTTAACTTACAGCAAATCCATTTCCTCACTTTTAAACAATTAGAAGAAGTTGTTTAAAGTAAAGAGAAGCATTACATGAGTAAAAGTTTCAAATGCCAAACCACATTTGCATTTTACTGAATGTAACATCAAGTTTTGGAAAGACTCAAAGTATAGGCGCCACATTTTAACTTTTTTAAACATGTATGACTCATTTCAAATGTACAGACATTCGTCATAGACTGTTGAATTGCTCTGACATGGTTCCCTTGACAACGACTTGTCACAGGAAGTGCAAACGCATAACGTCATATTGTAAACAAATCAGCCTAGAGAGCTAAGCCAACCTAACCTAGCGTCCGTTCAGCTTAGACCAAGCTAAATAATAACTGCTACAGTTAGCGGTTAGCATCATTTACTTGAAGCTTTTTTTTTTTACAGCTTGTGCTGTGCACAGTGCAAAGTTTAGCCACTCGTGCCATTGATTATTCCCAATTTCAGATGATTCCTGCTGTTTTTATCACTTATTTAAGTCCTTTTTATTTATTATTTTACTTTGATAATAGCCGTCAGCTATTCACTTGTCTATTCTTTCATTTATTTGATTTATTTACATTTCCCCTCTTGTTCTAATGTGGTTCCAGTCCCCATAGGGCCCAGAAAGGAACCAGAGACACCTTTATTTGTGATTTTGTTTATTTTCAACAAGTGCACTCATTTTTATGACCCTGCAAAACAAGTAATCTCAACGATTACTAGGGCATAACTATAGTCCTGAGGATTGATAATAAGCATAATCTGAATAGGAAAACTGTCCTTTTCCTACTATCATTCACTTCGCCAAGCCCGTTGTGAACAACCAGTTAAGTCCAGAGAAATAATTTAGCCATAAGAACCATCTTAAGTCATTTATTTCCTCTTGGCTTATGCCCTTTTAAAAAAAAAAAAAGGTCTACTAACACTAACACCCACAGCTAAGATGATAAGGATACAAGACACACTTGACAAGCTACACATAAACACCTAGCTTTATGCTACATACCTAGCTAACCTATCAAACCTTAGCTCTGAACTCTTTAGGGTCATGCATTAGCCTCTCACCCCTAGGGTGTCAAAAATGTCGCAGATCCTCTGTTCAATCTGACCCTAACCAGACAGGAGACCGAAAGAACTGACAAGCCCTCACAAGGAACACTGTTCCACCAAGGCTGCTGACATCCTACAGCACCAGAGCCAAACGTTACTGAACCTTGAGAGAAGAGGACCAACGACCCATGACCCAAGCCAGAGTTATAGCCTCACCAGGCTGATCAAGAGTATCATCTCCTTACCCCACCTTTTGGGTGGGAAACAGAAGGTACACAACCTTCTATAAAGATCACAGCGTCCCACAAGGAGCGGACCTGTGCTCAAAGCCTCACACACCAGCTAGAGACTGAGTTTCAAACCAGATTCAACGCAGCTGGACTGAGCATGCCAGCACCAGCGCAGAACTGTCCAGGTAACCCAGGTAACAGTCAAGCTCTTGGAGAAGCCATGGAGGACAGCACCCTCCACCTGCAAACACCACAAAATGACCATAGGCTGTCAACGACAACATCCTCCTCCACACCATTCACACAGGTGTCAATCGGAGGCTCCACAAGGACAGCTGGACACACCTGACTCAGAGCTACAGGAGCTGCTGACACACGCAAACCAGCTCCCTGAACAGGACTCACCCGAGGAGTCCTGTAAAATACAAGCATCTGACTCCTTGCCTACCCCAGCTTAGGCAAGCTCACATCAGCACCGCCATAAGGACGGAGCAACACTTCAATTCTTCAGACTACCTTCTGACCTCCTGCCACCAGCACTAGGTCGGCCTGAAAACCTCTCTATGCTACATAGAGCCCTAACCCCTTCCTGCAACCACAGGCAAACACCTGCCCCGAAACTAATTAACTTCAGAATGACTGGTGACACCCTGTCAAGGCACCTGCTGCCTCGGCACCTGCTGCACCAACTCAAAGACCTGTACTTGGCTACTGTCTACAACACCTGGTGGAACGACCACCGCTCCAGGAAACACCAGCAACCAGAGGCCACCATGGCCTTCCAGCCTTGTATGACAGTGTCTGATCTTTCTGCACTTTCAACATCGTTCGTGGTTGTCCTTGACAGGGACAACAACGACCGAAAGGGGGGGAATCTGTAGCGACTGAGACAAATCAGACACAATTATTTGCCATATGCACACACCAATCTTTAAAACTTCCATCCGAGAGCAGGGTCCCAACCCCCAGGCGGGGTGAAAGGGGCCTGGTTGCCATGGCCGCGATCAGATAGGATGTTTTATGACTCTCAGGAATGCTAACAAGTAACTAACTCTGCCACAGATATCAGAACAAACTCTCCTGCATTCATTTATTGATGAACTGACTGACATGAAATGAACAGGCATTCCAGAACATTTTGAGAATGATTTACTGTTGTGTGTTTTGTCTTTTAAAAATTCTGTTGATACTATGATCTCTTTGATACTATGTAGTTATTACAAGACCAACTGTCTATGTAACCATGTTTGGTC